>NW_027397113.1:6586297-6726753 GCF_003265705.2 Callorhinus ursinus | reverse complement strand
CCTTCCTTCCTTCCTTCCTTCCTTCCTTCCTTCCTTCCTTCCTTCCTCCCTCCCTCCCTCCCTCCCTCCCTTCCTCCCTTCCTTCCTTCCTCTCTTTCTCTCTTTCTCTCTTTCTTTCTTTTTCTTTCTTTCTTTCAAGATTTTATTTATTTATTTGACAGAGAGAGAGAGAGAGCACAAGTAGGCAGAGAGGGAAGCAGTGGGAGAGGGAGAAGCAGGTTTCCCACGGAGCAAGGAGCCCAATGTGGGACTCGATCCCAGGACGCTGGGACCATGACCCAAACCGAAGGCAGAAGCTTAACGACTGAGCCACCCAGGCGCCCCTTTTTCCTGACTCTTTGCAAAACTCATTCATGCCTTTACCTCAGAACGAGAGAGAGTTTGAAAGAGCAAGAGATCCTAGCTCTCTCGCTGTAACTCAGTTCCCGTTCACATTTCTACTTTCCATCTGCCAAAATGTTGTCAGCATCCCTCACTGGCCATAGTTCCTGCTCTCTTCTTTGTCTTTTTGTGTTTACCCTTTTTATGCCTTTGCTATCAATGTTGGTGGGTTTCAGAGGGAGCACGGGTTTGGTCTTCTGTGGGTAACTGGGATCCCCCTTTGAGCTTCGCACTTCCTGTTCCTTCTCTCTGGAATGTTCTTCCTATCGCTCTTCCCTTTAATGGCCCATTGCCATCCTTCAGGTCTCACTCAGGGCAGTCTGTTGCCTCCTCAAGGAAGACTTCCTGGAATGCTTCCTTATGTGGAGGAGCTCCCTGCACCCCAGCTCCATTCTCTCTCATCGCCATCATCCTTGGGGTGTCCTTGCCTGAGGGTGTGAGTGAATGGCCGCATGGAAGCTATTTCCTTTATTTGATTGCTTTTTTTTTTTAAGATTTATTTATTTGACAGAGACACAGTGAGAGAGGGAACACAAGCAGGGGGAGTGGGAGAGGGAGAAGCAGGCTTCCCGCGGAGCCGGGAGCCCGACATGGGGCTCGATCCCAGGACCCTGGGGACATGACCTGAGCTGAAGGCAGACACCCAAAGACTGAGCCACCCAGGTGCCTCTTATTTATTGCTTTTATCGCAGTCTTGAATCACCTTACTTATTGACTGATTGGTTTACTCAGTCCCCCTTCTGCCCCAAGTGCACAGCAGACATATAGTCAACATCTGTACAAAAAGTCTTACAGGGAAAAAGATGTCACTTACTTGGGCAGGCCATAAGGCTGGCGTTGAGGTCTGCTGCCCAGGTGGGGCCACGAGCTGAGCTTGCCACTGCACAAAGGCAAGGCTGGTGGCTGAGGCTCACGGGGTCCAGGAACACAGGGAGCTCAGGGCCGTTGGCACCCGACTGAACCCAGCCTCCCCTGCCCTGCTGCAGACAGACCCGGTGCGGCTGACCCAGCTGTATGAGCAGGCTCGGTGGGACCTGCTGCTGGAGGAGACCGACTGCACTGAGGAGGAGATGATGGTGTTCGCAGCCCTGCAGGTGTCCGGCGGGCTGGGGGAGCTGGCGGGGGGGGTGGGTATGGCACAGGCTGAGCCCAGGGCGGGGAGGGTCTTCCAAGGTGGGGCCCCATCTTTGGGGAAGCCCCACTTGGGGTGCTGTGGGCTACTGAGCCGCCCACTCAGCCCTCCCTGGCCACATACCCCACCCAGTACCACATCAACAAGCTGTCCCAGAGCGGGGAGGTGGGCGAACCAACTGGCACAGACCCGGGGCTGGATGACCTGGATGCAGCCCTGAACAACCTGGAGGTGAAGCTGGAGGGGTCGGCATCCACAGATGTGCTGGTGAGGAGGGGCTCTGGTTAGGGGTTGGGGTTGGGGTCAGGGTCAAGTGTGGGGACCTGGTCCCCCTCTGACTCCTCTTCTCTGCAGGACAACCTCACCACCATCCCAGAACTCAAGGACCATCTCCGGATCTTCCGGTGAGTTTGGGCCCAGCGTTGGCAGCCCCGCTGGAGGTGCCCAGTGTGGAGTGAGAGCCCAGGAGGGAGGGAGGCAGCCTGTCACAAAACTCCCGCCTCACCCTCAGGCCCCGGAAGCTAACCCTAAAGGGGTACCGCCAGCACTGGGTGGTGTTCAAGGAGACTACCCTGTCCTACTACAAGAGCCAGGATGAGGCCCCGGGGGACCCCATTCAGCAGCTCAACCTCAAGGGTGAGTGAGGGTGGCCTGGCCAGGACAGGGACAAGGGCAGGAGCAGGCTGGGGGCCTACCCAGCCCCTCTGTGGGCTGGGGAGGGGCAAGCTCTCACCTCAGTTTCCCCCTGGGGGCAGGAGAAGATACCCTGTGTGCCGAGGCATTGTGCTGGGCTGGCATTGGCCCAGGGACCTCTCAGGCAGGGCCTCCCCTTCCCAGCCTCCTACCCACCCCTTCATCTCCTTCTAGGCTGCGAGGTGGTCCCCGATGTCAATGTCGCAGGCCAGAAGTTCTACATCAAACTCCTAGTACCCTCCCCTGAGGGCATGAGTGAGATCTACCTGCGGTGCCAGGATGTAAGTCAGGGCCAGGCTAAGGCTGGTGCGGGCAGCGGGACAGGGGGGCTGGGGGCTGAACCAGAGCCTGTTCCTCACCCCTCAGGAGAAGCAGTACGCCCACTGGATGGCTGGCTGCCGACTGGCGTCTAAGGGCCGCACCATGGCAGACAGCAGCTATACCAGCGAAGTGCAGGCCATTCTGGCCTTCCTCAGCCTGCAGCGGACAGGGGGCGGGGGCTCAGGCAACCACCCCCAGGGCCCTGACGCCTCTGCCGAGGGCCTCAACCCCTACGGCCTTGTTGCCCCCCGCTTCCAGCGAAAGTTCAAGGCCAAGCAGGTGCGGGTGGTGGGTAGGACCACAGCATTTACCCGGCCACCCTTGGCCCCTGGATCACCACAGAGCCTTCCTTTAGAAAGCCACGTGCTCACTCATTCCTTCTCCTTCTCCTACCCATGTCCTTGAGACTGAGCACGCCGGTTCCCACCCTCTGGGAGAGGTCACTGCCGGCTTCCACTTCAGGGCCTGGCTCAGCTTCTACCTGCGGAGTGGTGAGAGGGTGCAGGCCACGGCCCCACGCTGGGCCCCACCCCTGCTCCAGGCTCAGCATCCTGTCTCCCTGGTGGGAACGGGCAGGGGGACTCGGGCTTTGAGGGCCCCTCACCGGGTGTGGTCCCGCAGCTCACCCCACGGATCCTGGAAGCCCACCAGAACGTGGCCCAACTTTCGCTGTCCGAAGCCCAGCTGCGCTTCATCCAGGCCTGGCAGTCCCTGCCCGACTTCGGCATCTCCTATGTGGTGGTCAGGTACGCGCCCCGCCCCAGCCCGCTCTGCCCTCACCGGCTGCCTGCTGTGGCACCCTGAAGCCCCCCTTCCCGCCATCCTGCGCCCCTGCAGCAAACACCAGAGCGAGGGATCAGGCCAGGAGGGCAGCGGACCCGTCCCGCTGGAGACCGCCGTTCGCGGCTGTGACAAGGGCTGCCCTCTGCCCGTTCCCAAGCCTGCAAAGATAGAGCCAGGCAACAGTGACGACGCTACCAAAAAAAAAGTTGTCATTGAAAGGCACGGACACTTTGCCTGAGGCTGCCAAGTGCTATTATAATGATTTTAGCAGTTAACCCTCATTTTCCAGATGAGGAACTTGAGGCCCAGAGACACTAGCTGACACCTGCACAGCTTGCTCGGGGACTCCTACCCCAGGCTCTCCGGGTGGGCTCTGGGGCCGTGCAGGGCAGGGCTCTGGCTCACAGTCTCTCCTGCCCTGGGGACTAGGTTCAAGGGCAGCAGGAAGGATGAGATCCTGGGCATCGCCAACAACAGACTGATCCGCATCGACTTGGCCGTGGGCGACATGGTCAAGACCTGGCGCTTCAGCAACATGCGCCAGTGGAATGTCAACTGGGACATCCGGCAGGTGGGCCAAGGGTAAGGGCCAGGGCGGGGGCAGGCTCCGGGGGACCCCGGCCAGGCCCAGCCAGGGCAGGACGGGGGCTGCTCTCCTCCCCCTCCCCCACCAGCACCTCCGACTGCCCGCTCTGCAGGTCGCCATCGAGTTTGATGAGCACATCAACGTGGCTTTCAGCTGCCTGTCGGCCAGCTGCCGCATCGTGCACGAGTACATCGGGGGCTACATTTTCCTGTCGACGCGGGAGCGGGCCCGTGGGGAAGAGCTGGACGAAGATCTCTTCCTGCAGCTCACAGGTGGCCATGAGGCCTTCTGAGGCCCGTCTTAGCGCCCCAACTTTGCTCACTACCTGCTGTGGCCACGCCCAAGCCCACACCCCCTCCAGACATGCACCGAGCTGGGCACATTCACCTGCTGTCCCTGGCTTTGTGCAGACCAGGGACCTAACCGGGCCAGACTCTGCCATCCCCCAGGCTAGGGAGGGCGGGTTATGAGCTCGTACAATGCCTGCCCTTCCCTTGTCCGAGTGGCCAGGACCAACACCGCTGACCCAGCTTGAGTTCCTGAGCACACGAGGACCAATGGCTGTAGCTACGGGATGATGATAATTCATGGTTTCAAACTGGAGCTTCTTTTTTGTTAGCTTTTCACATTTTTTTAAATAAATATTTTATTGTTGGATCATCCTTCCTCTGGGGCTGTGCTTGGGGTCACTCTGACACTCCGTCTCCTCTTCATTACCAGCCAAGGAGAGGGACTTTCCTGAGATAGAGACAAGAGGTTAGGGAAAGGGAGACAGAAGTCAGCCTGGGGCTAGGAGCTGGGAGGGAAGAGAGGGCAGAGGGCACAGGCAACAGGCACCACGAAGAGGAGGAGGGTGGTGGTTCTCACGGGTAGGGCGTAGCTGCAGAGCCTCCTTGAAGTACTTGGGAAGCAGGAAGCCATCAGCATTCCCTGGAGTCAGGATCACTCCATTGGCAGAGCGGAAGAAGGGGATTCCATCTGCAGACAAAGCCAGATTTGGGTCTCCTGCCCTCTCTGAAGCCCTAGGGCAGTCCCCGCTGTGTCCAGGCTTACCTGCCAGGGCCCGGGGCCCGTCAATGAACACAGCCACTTCGCAATTTGGCCGCATGCCTGTGGAGACAATTGGAGCTGGGGCCTGGGGCACTTGGGAGACAGTCATCAAACCTGGGCAGGCTCAGTGGGAGGTCCTGGGCTCAGGGGCGGAGATGGGGTTACTATAGCATGCAGAGCATGGAGTGGCCTTGGACAAGAGAAGCTATGATCCTTGCAGAGGGACCTGGTAAGGACAGCTGGGGAGGGCCACTGACCACTGATGACACCAGGGTCTCCAGGCAGTCCCGGGGCCAGGTGGATATGGGTCCTTCCCCGGCAGGACAGGCCCTTGAGCAGGATGGATGGCCAGTGCTGCCAGAATGTGCCATGGACAAGCCTCAGGGGAAAGGCCTCTGGGGTCTCCAGGGGCATCAGCTCCAACTCAGGTACCTGGGATGGTGGGGGGGGGAGGCGGCATGGACAGCAGTGAGACCCCCTCGTGGGCAGGGGTCCCACCTGGCTTTCCCACTGGTCCCCTTAGCGCCCACCTGCAGGGAGTGACCCTGATTGGCCCGGATGAGAAGGCCAGTGCCCGGCTCCCCTGGCTGCAGGGCAAACCGCTGCTTCCCGTTGGTGTCCACCACGCGCTGCACGTCTTCAGCCGAGAAGCTGTGGAACTGGGGCAGCTGCAGGAGGGCACCGAGGGGCACGAAGCCATCTGCGGGCAGGCAGGATGCTCAGGAGCTGAACTGGTTCTGGCCTGGGCCAGAGTTAACAGCGGGAGCCACAGGCAACCAGAACAGAGCCTGGGCACGTGGCAGGGGTCACAGGGGTTTATCTGTAAGAGTCTCCCCTTTCTGGGCCTCCGTTTCCTCAACTTACATGGGACTAGGATCTGCCTCGGGGAGGGTCACAAAGATAAAGTGTCCCGTTTTTAGCATAGTGCCCTGCCCAGAATGGATACTCAGTAAACACCAGTTACCTCAACAGCCCCCAGTACCCACTATGGGTGAGTGTCTACTGGGCCACTGCACCGGGGGTATGGCCAGGCCTGGCCTCCCAGTTTGCTCCAGACAGGATACTGGGCTCTGGGCCTCAGTGCTCCCTGCACATGGAGGAGATGGGCCCTCTGTGCCGGCCCCATGGGGCCATGGGGTAGGGCAGCACGGACAAGCTCACACTGCTCCCTCGCCGCCAACCACTCACCTCGGTCTTCAAGATTCTCACTTACCAGCCCTCATGGGAAGCCCCAGCTTCAGGGCCCCGTGCCGCAGGGCATAGGACAGAGCCTTGGACAGCTGCACATCTCGGTCCTGTAAGAGCCCAGAGGTGGCCCCGGGGCCACTCCCACCCCACCAGCATATTCCAGGGAGCCAGGGCATCAAGTCGTCCTCCTCTACCCTCCCACCAAGAAAGTGGGGGTGAGGGTGGGGTGGGCGCACCTGTTCCCGGGGTCTGTGAGCCCTTCTACCCCTGGGTCCTGTGGTTTCCTGCCTCCTTCCTCCAGGGGAGTTCATGGCTAAGACCTGCGAGGAACAGTGTATGTGGGGACGGTTAAGGACCCTCTCATGCCCCGGTCCTGCCCAGCATTGTCACAAAGCCTCAGGATGTGAGAGCTGGGAGGCGGATATTCTGCTCATTAAATTCACTTCCCGCCCCCAACTCCCTGGTACAGATAGGGAAACTGAGGCCAGCAAGCAAGATTTGCCCAAGGTCACACCCTGTCCGCCGAGCCCCAGCGCTGCAGGCTCGCGGGGCTGCCCCGCAAAGTGGGCCTCAGGAGGCGGCCCGGGCGTTCAGGTTAATGGGGCGGAAGCGTCAGGACCGGCCAAGACAGACAGAGTTAGGAGGCGGGAAACTGCGATGGCGGGCTCCCGGACTCGGCGGCCTCTCAGGCGACCCCGCGGGCCGAGGCGCAGGGACCGGCCAATGAGAAGCCGGGGCAGAAGGGGACGGGCACTTCCGCTTCGGGGAAAGGGGCGGAGCCTGCGGGCCGCGTAGTCGGGTGACTGCCAGCTGGAGGCTTGAGCTTCCGGATCCTGCAAGGGCTCCCGGCGCCCCAGGGGTGGGTGGCAGGACCCTGGTTTGGGAGAAATGGGCATAAAGGGGGTGACTGGACTCAGGACCCCTGGGTGGTAGAGATGCGCGGGAGTCCCAGGGATGTCTGGCAGCCGGACTCTCGGGGCTAAGACACTCTATTGCCCAGGGAGTGGTCATGGGGGTGCAGAAGGGCTGGGGGTACCCTAAGGAGGTCTGTGGCAGAGGGGGCCAGCTGCTGGGCCCAAGGGTCGCTGTGGAGCTCTCGAGGTGACAGGCCTGGCTGTGTCCTCCCCCAGAGCTGCCCTGTCCAGATCATGGACCCTGAAGTGTCCTTGCTGCTGCAGTGCCCCCCAGGGGGGCTTCGGGAGGAGCAGGTGCGGGCTGAGCTGAGCCCAGACCACGACCGTCGCCCACTGCCAGGAGGGGACGAGGCCGTCGCTGCCATCTGGGAGAGCCGGCTACAGGCTCAGCCCTGGCTCTTTGACGCCCCCAAGTTCCGCCTGCACTCAGCCATCTTGGCACCCACTGGCTCACAGGGACCACAACTGCTCCTGCGCCTGGGCCTGACTTCCTACCGAGACTTCCTAGGCACTAACTGGGCCAGCTCAGCTTCCTGGCTGCGACAGCAGGGGGCCGCTGACTGGGGTGACAGGCAAGCCTACCTGGCAGACCCTCTGGGGGTTGGCGCCACACTGACGACTGCAGATAACTTCCTTGTCTTCCTGCGTCGCTCTCGGCAGGTGGCCGAGGCACCTGGGCTGGTGGATGTGCCTGGTGGGCACCCTGAGCCTCAGGTGAGATGCCAGACTGGGTACAAAGACACAAAGACTCAGCTCAGCTTTGTTTTCCTCATCCCTTAAAGGGGGGGGATGGGTGGTGACCGGGTGCTTCTCCGAAAGACTGCCCAGGGCAGCACCTCAGCCTCCCCATTATCCGCTGTTTCAGGCCTGTGGGAAGCTAGGGGATGATGGGGGCTGGGGGAGTGGGGAAGAGAGGACTAGCTGGATCTCTGGTTGTCCATCTAGAAATGGCGAGCCTGGGTCAGGGGATCACCAAGACTCTTACTCTATGCCTAACCAGGCCCTCAGGGCCAGCAAATAATTGGGGGGGGAGGCAGGGTGGGAAGAGATGGGGAACAGGGGCTGAGCCTGACCTCTCCCAGGCCGTGTGCCCTGGTGACAGCCCTCTGCACAAGGACCTCCCTGGGGAGCTGGTGGTGCATGAGCTCTTCTCCAGTGTCCTCCAGGAGATCTGTGATGAGGTAAGTGCAGGGTGCCCCAGACAGGTGGGCAAGAAGGGAGGGGTAGAACATGCCAGAATTCCCCAGGTGTGGGCTGGCAGGAGAGTCTGCAGGCATCTGGCATTGGGAGAAGAGCTTGGATTTGCAGTCAGGCACAAGTGGAGTGGAATTCTAGCCCTGTATCTGTGTGCCTCAAGCTCTTCCTCTTTAAAATAGGAACAATAGGGGCACTTGGGTGGCTCAGTTGGCTAAGCATCTGCCTTCAGCTCAGGTCATGATCTTAGGGTCCTGGGATCAAGCCCTGTGTTGGGCTCCCTGCTCATCAGGGAGTCTGCTTCTCCCTCTGTCCCTCCCCCACACTTGTGCTCTCTCTCTCTCAAATAAAACCTTAAAAATTTTTTTTAAAAACTAAGAAAAAAAAAAAAGAAACAATGATAAATGTCTTGCCTACTTCCCTGCCCTCCCCCGTGTGTTGAAAAGAGGAGTAAATGAGAGTCCCAGTTACTACAGACTTCTGTTGGGTGACCCTGGGCAAATTGTTCGGTCTCTCGGGTTCTGCTTTCCCATCTGTAATATGAACATGCCCAAGATCTGACATTTTGTGACTCTGGGCACTTGAACTACAAACCGTAAAATGCTGTACAAGGATAATGTTCTTCAATAAGAGGGGCAGGGATGTGGGCAGTGGGCACTGACAGGTGGACCTCCTGTCCCAGGTGAACGTGCCACTGTCCACCCTGAGCCAGCCACTGCTATTGGGCATTGCCCGCAATGAGACCAGTGCCGGCCGCGCCAGTGCCGAGTTCTACGTCCAGTGAGTGAGCTCTGGGGTACAGGGTCCTGCGTCCTGGGATAGGTGGGTGGATTAGGGGAATGGCTGAGGCAGCTGGGGTTCCCCAAGGACCCTCCAGGGACTGAGCACTCCCCAAGCCACTGTCCTGTCCTTTTGCAGGTGCAGCCTGACTTCCGAGCAGGTGAAGAAGTACTACTTGAGTGGGGGAGCCGAGGCCCACGAGTCTACCAGAATCATTTTTGTGGAGACACAGGTGTGAACTGGCAAAGTGTGTCTTGCTTGGACAAGAAGCTGGTGTTGGGCTTTGCCTAGGCCGGGTGATGCATGTCTGTCTCCCTGGGGCTGGGTCAGATGGGGCTGCTAAATCTCTTAGAGGTCTCCTCCAGAACCACAAGGTCTCTTTGGGGATGCCCTCGGTCCAAGAGATGGCCAGGAACCTCTTCAGCCTCCTTAACGTGTCTCCCTAGGGATGGTAAAGTGCAGAGGGTTCTGAGGCTCAGGAACACTGGGTACAGCTCCCGCAAGAGACCTGAGGGCTGAATGTTGGGGGTCTTACTTTCTCCCCACAGAGGGTATGGAGGTTGCAGGAGACCGAAATGTGGGTTGAGCTCTGCCCCTCGGCTAAAGGCGCTATCTTCCTCTACAACCAAGTCCAGGGAAGTCCCACCTGAGTCGCCCTAGGGCCCTCAGCCCTCGCACAACTTGGAAGACAATAAAGGACTTTATTCTTGGATTCCATTGGCATCTGCTGTTTCCGTGAGGCAGAGATGGACCGTTGGGAGAGACCTGGGTGGGTGAGAGACAGGACGAGTGTCTTGGGAAACAACAACAACAAAAACCCAGCCTCAGTTTTCCCCTCTGCAAACTGGGATGACCCAGTCGCCTTGCCAGGATGTGGTGAGGGTCCGGGGTGGAAGCTGCTTTATGAAAGATGTCTCGCTGCTGAGTAACAGCCGTGTTCCCGGGACAGAGCGACGGAAGCTGGGTCAAAAGCCTCAGTGAGGGCAGGCAATGTCCCTCCCGCTTCGCGGACGGGCGCCAGGAGTCTTTCCGCAGATCCGCGGGCCTCGACCTCGTTGGGGGGCCCGAGGCGCCAGAAGCCAATGGGTGTGCGGGGTGTGGCCTTCGACGCACTTCCGGACCTTCCGGTTCGGTGGGCGTGGCCTGGGCGTCTAAGCCAATGAGGGCGTGGGGGCGGGGCCCGCACAGGCACAGGAGTTTGGCGGCCACGGAATCTGTGAGCGCAGCGGAGGCGGGGCTTGGCTGGCCCCTCCTTCACCCCCCCCCCACCAAGCTCCCAGGGTGGGTAGGGGGTCCCGGCGTCCCGGCGTCTGGGACTGCTTGTCCCCGGACACCGAGACCAGTGTGGGGAAGGGTTCCGGACGCCCGCGTCAGAGGCAGGGACAGGTCCAGGACACTGGGGTCTGGTCCTGAGTAAAGGAGGCCCCACCGCCCCTGGCTTCCCCAAGGCTGCTTCAGTTTCCCTTCGCAAGTAAACAGGGCCAGACCCTTCCCTTTGGCCCCGGGGTGCTTGAAGTGTGGTCCCATCCTCGTCCCAATGCACAACTCTTTGTGGCCTCCTTTCACCAGCCGCCTGCCTGTCGCCATGCTGTCCCTGTGCCTGTGCCGGTTGTGGCCCCGCAGCGCTCCCATCCGGCTCTTCTCAGCGGCCACCGGGCAGCGGTGAGTCGGGGGCCGGGGGCAGGCCCCCCATCATTCAGTGGGTTTTCGTTGAGGAGGGCCTGCCTAGCTCCAGGCCTGGACCTAGGTACGACAGTTGTGATCTGTCTACTCTGTGTCAAGTGCCTTACAGGCTTGTTGCAGGTAACCCTCCCCTTCACGACTGAGGACCCAAGATCAAAGATTAAGGGACGACCCCCAAGATCATACAGCGAGTTAAGTGGCAAAAGTGGAATCTGAGCCCGAGCCAAACTCTGTTCTTTTCACGACTGTGGTGGTCGTCAAGCATCACTGCGCAACTCACTGGAGGGGTGGGGCTGGGGGGGGGGTGGCTTACAAAAATGCAAATTCCTGGGCCTTGTTCTGGAGATTCCGATCTGCAGGAATGAACTGGGGCTCAGAAATCTGTTTTTGTTTTTTTTTTTAAACAAGCTTCCTGGGTGTTTCTGCCACAAGGGGTCTGAGGGCTACACGTTGAGATGTTCTGATCTGCACCATATCTGAAATGCTCAAAAAGGGAGGGATGATTTGGAGATGGATCTCCCTTGGCACCAGCCTCAGCTTCCTCACCTCCTGGTTTCTTTTTCTTTTTTTCTTTCTCTTTTTCTTCCTTCCTTCCTCCCTCCCTCCCTCCCTCCCTTCCCTTCCCTTCCCTTCCCTTCTTCCCTTCCCTTCCCTTCCTTCCTTCCTTCCTTCCTTCCTTCCTTCCTTCCTTCCTTCCTTCCTTCCTTCCTCCCTTCCTCCCTCCCTCCCTTCCCTTCCCTTCCCTTCCCTTCCCTTCCCTTCCCTTCCCTTCCTTTCTCCTTTTCTTTTCTTTCTTTGCTTTCCCTCCTGGTTTCTGAGTTGAGGAGTGTGGTCCAGGGGGGCTGGGAGGGGAGGGGAGGAATATCCTCTGTGTTTCCATAGCCCCTGCAGTTTCTGGCCTATCTCCACAGGTCTGGCCCCAGGAACTACTATGAACTGTTAGGGGTGCATCCTGGTGCCAGCACTGAAGAAGTTAAACGAGCTTTCTTCTCCAAGTCCAAAGAGGTACCAGGCGTCCTAGATTGGGGGGGGGAGGGGTCAGTCTGATTCAGATAGGGTACATTTCAGATTTCCAGGAGTGGAGTTGAGTGGGTCACTCTGGATGATGTCACATTCCCTCAGCATGTAGAGAGTGGGAGGTGCCCCAAGGGCAGAGGTCTGGCTAGTTGGGAGGAAAGGTTGGCGGCAGGAGCCAGGGGTTCTGTGTGATGGGCTGGACGTTGTTCTTTTGACCTGCCTGCTCTTGAGAAAGCCTGGACCAGGGCATATAGTGAGAGCCAGGCAGCAGGTGGGGAGGGGGCAGAAGTCTGTGCTTCCTGACACTCTGGCCTTCTAGAGGGGTGGGCAGCCCTGAGAGGAAGGGTACTGTCCAGGCAGGGCCTCCGGGAATGACTTGAGCCTTTGTGGGTGGTTGTTATTGGGATGGGTTCTGTGAAGGGACATGCAAAAAGAGCTGAAGGGAGTCCTGCCCCACCCCAGCTGCACCCTGACCGGGACCCTGGGAATCCGGCCCTGCACAGCCGCTTTGTGGAGCTGAGTGAAGCATACCGAGTGCTCAGCCGAGAGCCCAGCCGCCGCAGCTATGATCGGCTCTGCTCAGCAACTCCTCCGAAGTCTCCGGGAACCACAGCCCATCCGCGGTCTGCTCATCAAGCATACAGGTATAGCCATCCTGCCCCTGGCTTGCCCCACCCCCCAAGGCTCCTGGGGAGCTTCATCCCCCCCTCTTCCTTTCTCCTCCCCTCCCAGCAGCTGCTGGGAACCCCCCAGTGCACAGTACTGGGCCCAGTTTCATGGTGTGAGGCCTCAGGGACCGGAGTCGAGGCAGCAGCAACACAGACACAACCAGCAGGTGCTGGGGTACTGCCTCCTGATCATGTTGGCGGGCATGGGCCTGCACTACGTGGCCTTCAGGTGCATCCCTGCCTTCCCCCCTGGGGTGACGGGCGGAGGGTGCGGGAAGCCCAGTGTGGGCGGCTTACATCCACACCACCTCTGGGGCCTGTACTTTTGTGTCTCTCAAGCTAAGAATGGCATGAAACTGGCCTCCTGAGCGTCATCTTACTTGGCCAAGGCAGCTCTGCACTCACTAAAGGCTAATGTCATTTTCAGGTTTTTTGGCATTTGAATGTAAATCTTTGGTGCTGGAGCCAACCAAGATCATGCACAAGAAAGAAATATGTTGTAACTGGGCCTCACTGGCAACCATCCTCACTTGTTGGGCAATCATCTGTCTCCCTGCCACCCTTTTATGCATGCCGTGGATACTGAGGTTCTACAGCAAAGATACCTAAGGGCTGGTGCCCACAGCTAGCAGTTTGCCTAGCTCAGTGATGGAGTTAGATGTATACCCTTTCTAGTCTCCTGCCAGGACGAACACCCTGATGTTCAGAGCTGCTGTCACCACCTTCAACAGGACAGCCAGGGACCTGGGTCACCAGTGGACCCTGGATAAGCCCCAGCCCTTCTGTGCCCCTCTCCCCATGTAGGACAGGCAGTTAGGCAGAGGTCCTCACAGATGTAAAGCTGTGAGACCCTAGAGTGGCATGGATGGCATGGGATGAATGTGGGGGACCGCAGGGATGGGGGTTAATTGCAACCCCGTTGCAGGAAGCTGGAGCAGATGCACCGGACCTTCATGGATGAAAAGGATCGGATCATCACAGCCATCTACAATGACACACGGGCCCGGGCCAGGTGTGTCCCTGCTCCGTTCTGCCCTCCCTTCAGTGTCCTGGCACCACCCTCCGGGATCCTCCGTTCTGACCACCCAGGTGCTCTCTCCTGCAGGGCCAACAGAGCCAGGCTCCAGGAGAAACTGCAGAGGCAGCAGCTGCAGTCACCCCCGGGAGGCCCGGGGGTCGTGCCGCCGCCGGACACGGGCACCCACCCCTGAGCCGCTCACTTGGATGGGGGCTACCCCGCGGGACTTCTCACTCCCCAAAACTAGTGCAATAAAGTGCTTGTCAGAGCTTGTGTCCGGCTCCTTGCTTCAGGGCCAGCCGCCCCCTCCCGGGCCTCGCGGGGAGACGGCACCCCGCCCTCCGGGTCCTGGCGGCGGCGACCCGGGAGCCCGGCCCCCTGGGCGGTGCGTCCCCTTTCGTGTGTGTGTGTGTGTGTGTGTGTGTGTGTGTGTGTGTGTGGCATGTGTGTGTGTGGTGTGTGTGGCGCGTGTGTGGGGTGTGTGTGTGTGTGTGTGTGGTGTGTGGTGTGTGTGCGCGTGGTGTGGTGTGTGTGTGGGGTGTGTGTGTGTCTGGGGGTGTGTGTTAGGTGTGTGTGTGGTGTGTGTGTGTGTGGTGTGGTGCGTGTGGTGTGGTGTGTGTGTGCGCGCGCGGTGTGGTGTGGTGTGTGTGTGGGGTGTGTGTGTGCGCGCGGTGTGGTGTGGTGTGTGCGCGCGGTGTGGTCTGTGTGGTGTGTGTGTGCGCGCGCGCTTGGTGTGGTTGTGTGTGTGTGTGTGTGTATGTGTGTCTGTGTGTGTAGGGGGCGGGCCCCGGCGACGGCCTCGCCGCCCCTTCCCCCGCCCCTCCCCCGCCCCGCGGCCCGGTGGGGAGCGCGTGTCTGGGTCACATGAGCCGCCCGCCCGCCAGCCCGGGCCCGGCCCCCCGCCGCCCCCGCCGTCCCCGCCGCCGCCACCCGCCGCCACCGGCCGCCCACCCGCCCGGCTCCTCCGGCCGCCGCTGCTGCGCTGCGCTGCGCTGCCTGCGCTCAGGGCTCGGGAGGGGGCCGCGGAGGAGCCGCCCCCCGCGCCCGGCCCCCGCCCGCCGCGCCCGGGCCCGCGCCATGGGGCTCTGGCTGCCGCCGCCCCCCGCGCCACCGGGCTAGAGCGATGCGGGCGCCCCCGGCGCGCGGCCCCCGCGGGCATCATGAGCCCCCTGCTCCGCCGCCTGCTGCTCGCCGCGCTCCTGCAGCTGGCCCCCGCCCAGGTACGTGCGTCCCCGACATCCCGCCCGCCCGCCGTGCCCTCTCTCAAGGTTGGCGGAAGTGGGGAGTCGCGGAGCGGCCTCTGCCTCGGGGATCCGCGGGGTCGGGCTGCGGACCGGGGCGTGGCGGGGATCCTGCCAGGGCATCCCCTGGGAGGAGTCCCACCCCGCCAGCCCGCCAGCCCGCCAGCCCGCGAGCCCGCCAGCCCAGCCCTGGGCCACTCCCCTGCCCCACCCCGTCCCCTGGGTTCGGCCGGGGGCGGAGCCGCTCGGTGCCCGCAGGACTTGGTTCGGTGCCCACCGTGTCCCCTCCTGACCTGCGGCGTCCGAATCAGCCGGGTCCCCAGGCTTGGAGACTAGATGCCACCAACGCTGCCACTGTCGTGGCTGGGGCAGGTCTCAGGTGGCCAGGAGAGAACAGGTAAAACTAGAGTGACCCCAGGAGCCGAGCAATCTGGAAAAATGTCGTAGAGGAGTTGAAGCCTTTGGACGGCCAGTGCAGAGCCCCGGGGACAGCGACAGGGCAAGCCCTTCCTTGAATGCACCTTGGGTCCAGGTCCCTTCTCTCCTACAGGGCCCTGTGTCCCAGCCTGATGCCCTCGGCCACCAGAAGAAAGGTAATAGTAACAATAACTGCGCTAACCAACACTGACGAGGTTTGTCCGTCATCTTGTGTAAACCCAGCCACTCGCCAAGACTCGAGCTCTTATTCTGCCCATTTCGCAGAAGAGGAAATCGAGGCAGTAGGGTTCCTGGGTTCCTCGGCAGGGGAAGGCCGGTTGTGAGGGCAGAGAGATGGCCAGTTGGGGGTGGCTGCAACACAGGAATTAGGGAGAACAGCTTCGGGGGACAGGGGAACCAGGGAGGAGTGGCAGGAAACCCAGGGGGGACTTAACCCTTGTGCATCTGCCCCCAGTGGTGTCATGGATAGATGTGTATACCCGTGCCACCTGCCAGCCCCGGGAGGTGGTGGTGCCCCTGACTGTGGAGCTCATGGGCACCGTGGCCAAGCAACTGGTGCCCAGCTGCGTGACGGTGCAGCGCTGCGGGGGCTGCTGCCCTGACGACGGCCTGGAGTGCGTGCCCACCGGGCAGCACCAAGTCCGAATGCAGGTGCCGGGGCAGGTGGGGTGTGCCCAGCTGGCACGGACGCTGGGGCTCTGGGGGCGGTGGGGCTTGGGGCGTGGGGGCAGTGGCCAGAGCCTTGGCTGGTGGGCGAGCGGTTCTCCCTCCAGCCCATGGAGATTCCACCCCCCACCCCCCCGCCCCCCCCTCTCTCTCTTTCTCTCTCTCTCTCATTGTCTCTCACACTGTCTCTCCTCCAACTCTGGAATACAGATCCTCATGATCCGTTACCCGAGCAGTCAGCTGGGCGAGATGTCCCTGGAAGAACACAGCCAGTGTGAATGCAGGTGCCAGCCAGACCCCCACTTCTGAGCTCACAGAGACCAGGCTCCAGGGACAGGGGGGCGGCGGGCGGCGCCGGGCATTGGCGGCACACCGCAGTGGGGACCGGATTGCCAAGACTCGCACTGGGATAGGCCTGGGATCTGGGGTAAGACAGTAGGAGGCTTGGCTTTTCTGATCGTCTTGCTCCTCCTTGTGCCTGTCTGCCTCTCTTACTTTTCAGACCAAAAAGGAGAGAGGGTGCTCTGAAGCCGGACAGGTGAGTCTCTTGGGCTCTTGCTGAGATGGGGTTGGAGCCCAGGCCCAGCAGCCAGGATGTAACGTGCGGATGGGGCGGAGGGGGTGGGGGTGTGAGTGTGTCAGGAAGCTGCAGCCCCGTCCCCGCTTTCTCCTCCCACTGTGTCCCCCTGTCCCCTTTTCCTCTGCTCCCCGAGTCTGCGCTCTGGCCCAAGCCCAGCTCCTGGGAAGACTTCTCTTTCCCGCCCCAGACATGTTGCTTCTCCTCCTAGGGCTTCCACTCCCCACCACCGCCCCCAGCCCCGCTCCGTTCCGGGCTGGGACCCTGCCCCCGGAGCACCCTCCCCAGCTGACATCACCCATCCCACTCCAGCCCCAGGCCCCTCTGCCCACGCTGCACCCAGCGCCACCAGCGCCCTGACCCCAGGACCTGTCGCTGTCGCTGCCGACGCCGCAGCTTCCTCCGTTGCCAAGGGCGGGGCCTAGAGCTCAACCCAGACACCTGCCGGTGAGGAGCTGCGGGCTGGCGGCATCTGTTTGGGAAGGCCTCGGGGCTCCGGGAGCGGGTTCGGGGTGAGCCTGCCAGGGAAGGGGAAGCTGCCGAATGTGCCGAACAAATATTTACCAGGCAGCCACCGGGATCAGTGTAAACAGGGTTCACATTCTCATGTGGGAGTCGGGCTTGAGGATACGTGATGCCTGCAGAGGAGGTCAAGGGCTGAGGTCAGGGGCACCCGACTGAGAGGTCACAGAGGCCCGAAAGGTAACATCTGCCTGCAGTCAAGATGAGAGAGACGGCTCTCTAGTTTGTGAAGCTCTGGGCCTTCCTAAAAGCTCCTGTGGGAGACATTTGTCCCACCTTGGGGGCTCTGTGAGAGGCCGAGGGACACCATGGAATCTTTGTCCACCCTTGTCCAAGGTGCTTCTCGCCCCTCCTCCCTCCCACAGCGAGGCCATGGGGTGGCATCATGTGGGCCAGGCCAGTTGGGGCTCGCCAGGAGTGGTAGGAGAGAATGGGGTTCACAGAAGGTAACAAAGGGGTGAATCTAGAGGAGCAGGGGCTGAGCCGTGCCCACATGACCAGACCCCTTCCTCCCTTCCTCAGGTGCCGGAAGCTGCGAAGGTGACACGTTGCTTTTCAGACTCAGCAGAGCCACTTGCCTCACAGGCTGCTCCCCCCCCCCACGCCCGAGGGGGACAAGAGGGCAACATGTTGAGAAGAGCCCAGTCCCAAGATCTCCGCGTGGGCAGAAGCTGCTCCAGGACCTGGGCCTCTCAGAGGACTTCCCAGATGTCCCGGGTCTCTCCAAGGCTGCCATCCAACAGGGTGGGCAGCTGGACAAAGAGATGTTAGGCAGCCCCAGGGGTCGCGGACTAACCCGGGAGAGAAGGGGTCCCATCTCCGTTTTCACCCACCATGTACAAGGGAGCGTCTTACAGCTGGCTTCTCTGTCGCCTCCCTAAGAAGACACCGATCCTCCGCACATACTGGGAGTTGGGCTTCGGTGTGAGAACTGTGAACCCCCGACCCTGATAAAAGAGATGGAAGGAGCTGTCCCTGCCTGTGTCACTGTTTGTCACTGTCCTGGCTGGGGGATTCAGGCATTCTGCGTCACACTGCCTCCTCGAGCCAGAGCTGGTCTTACTCCCTCATTGTGCCTGTGGAGGAAACGAGGCCCAAGGTCCCCCACCAGGTCACGGACAGAGCCGGAACTGTGTATTCTTAACAGTCCTGTTGTCACATCCAGGCTCTGTCCCCCCTGCTCATCACAAAGGCTCCTTTCTGGAAGGAGATGGCCTGCTGTGGCCAGTGAGCTTGAAGTGGGACCCAGATCTGCTGAATGATCTTGGTTGTCACTGCCCCCTCTCTGAGCCTCAGCTTCCGCATGTGTACACGGAGGGAATGGATGAGTGCTATGGCCCCGGCCCTTGGGCTCCAGGAAAGTCAGTATATCTTCACTTGATAGAAAAACCCATCTTCTCTGGTGGGCAGCACTCTATGTGTAAGCTACTTCCTCTAGCTAAACTCTAAATGCATGCCCCTGCCCTATCCCCGCCTCCCTGAAAGGGAAGGACCAAAGGCTGGTGGGCTTGGTTTGGGAGATAGGTCCCCTCACCCCCAAGCACACAGTTTTCTCCACCTTCACCTCCCTTCACCTTGGGCTCCCCTCACCATTCCCTGCTTGGGACTCCCCTGACTTTTGTCTGACCCAGCCCAAGCTCCGCGCCCAGCCTTCTGCCTGCAGCCTCCAGTGTCCTGGTGGGGGCAGGGCGGGGGAGTGAGGGGCAGACCAAAGGCCAACCTTGGGTACCCAATGCTTACCTTGCTGAGACAGGACATTCAGGGGCAGAGGTTAACCCAAAGTGGCTACCCTAATGGAGGCCTCTGAGGTGGGAGATTGGAGGGCACGGCAGTGAGCTTGTTGGGCCCAAGGCAGGAGTGGGATTAAACCAGAAGAGACAATTCCTGTGATTACCGATTTCAAATCATTTTTCTCAGCTATGCTGTCACTGAAAATGCCATAGCTCAACCGAAGTGAGACAGATGAGGGCTGGGGACCCTAGAGCTGCCCCCTCCCCAGCCCACTCGGTGCTGGACACTCACGGGGCTTTATATGCACCCCCTCGCTTAGTCCTCAATTCTAAGGTCAGCACTGGTGATTATTTTCCTTTTCCAATTGAGGAAACTGGCTCAGAAAGGCTGATGGACCCGGGGATGTGACCCCCAGTTGGCTGTAACACTCAATTTAGGTTTCGTGGCCTCCCAACTACAAGTTCATTACTTCAGTTGAGAGACGTTGACTGTGCACTGCTGGGTCCTGGGGCACCTGAAAATACCAGTCTGGTTGGGGGAACCGGCCCAGCCAGACCACTGCCGTCATGACTCAGTGGTCAGTGTGCGGCAGGTAGAGGCAGGCCTGGACGCCGGCGTGGAGCAAAGGGAGAGCATTAGTTCTGGGCCAGGGCCTGGTGGACCACCTCATGGCCGCAATCCCACAGTGGCCCTGCCAGGTGGGTGTTGCCAAGCCCGCGGTACAGGGACTCCAGAGCCTGCCAGGCTCAGGAACTTGCTCAAGGTCACATTGCCAGTCAATGAACGGCAGACCCCAAATTCAAACGCAACTCTGAAGCCCAGGCTCTCTCCACTGCAACTAACGAGACTGTGGATCCCGAAGAGGCCCAGGGACAAACGGGAACGCTGTGGGAGAGCCTGGGGATGAAATAAAATGGCGTCTCAAGACCCCCTCCGGGAACCCCTGTCCGCCTGACCTTAATTTCACCTCGACCGGAAGTGCCCAAGGCACTTTAGGAAGTCACTTTCACCTAACCTTACCGATTACCCAGCAACCGGAAGAAGCGCGTCGTCACGTGGTGGCGCGGGGGCGGAGCTGGGGGAAAGGCCGCCCCAGCGGGCGTGTGGCAGCGGGTTTCGCACAGTCCAATGAGGGCGGGCGGCGTGGCCCGGCCTGGTAGCGACGATGACGCGCCTGCGCAGAGGCGGCAGCGCGACTGAGGTTGACTCCGGGGGCGCGGCGAGGAGGTGAGCGGGGGCCACAGCCCGGGCTGGGGGGAGCCGGGGTCCAAGGGGGCAGGCTGGATCAGGCCGGGCAGGAGCGGGCCGGGGCTCCGAGTGTCAACGAGGGATAGGTTGAGAGGAAATTTGGGGTTGGGGTCGGAGCTGTCTGGGGATGCCGCAGGGGGTGGGTTCTCACGCCGCACGGGGCGGAGCCCTGGGAGTCGGGGCGGGACGTGGTACGGAGACGGGTGGAACCTCTGAGCTGGTTCCAGTAGAAGGCGGAGCTCCGGGGCTGGGGGCGGAGCCAGGACAGGTAGGGGGCGGAGCCTGGTCCTTGGAGGAGGAGCTGGAACAGGCGGAAGGCGGAGCCTCGGGTTTGGAGACCGCAGGGGACGGAGCCCAGGCGCTGGGGGCGGGCCTTCAGCCGGTGAGTGGCGTGGCTACCGTTAAGGAAGAGGGGTCTGGTTCTGTCGAGGGCGGGGCTCCAGAGCAGGGGGCGGAACTACGTCCTCTAAAGGGTGGGGTCAAGGAGTCAAGCGAAGGGGTAGGCCCAGGTAATGGCCCGGGGCGTCCACGCGGGGGCGGTCTCCGCGGGGGCCGGGCCTGGGGACGCCGTAGGCCGAGAACTCCCCCAGGAGAGGTGGTATGGGTGGAGCGGGCTCGGCGGCCACCCGACACGGGGCCAGTCTGGGTACCCCGCAGGCCCCCGAGGGCTCAGAGCTGGGGCGGCGCCCCGGGCGGAGGCACAGGCCCGGCCTGGGGAGTGCCTCCGGAGGATCGGGGTTCCCCGGAGCCACCCAGCGGCGATGTATGGGTCCCTCGGGGCAGGCCCCCTGCAGCGGCCGCAGAAGTGTGGGTGTGCTGGGCGGGGGGCAACTGGGTGTGGCGTGAATGGGGTCGCCCGGTCGAGGCAACTGCTGGGCAACCAGATAGGGTCTGGACTTTGCGTAAAGGGACGGGTGGGAATTGAAGACTGGAGCTGGGGACCGGGAGGGAAGGAAGGGCAGGGGGTGAGCAAAGGGGCGGGGCCCTGGCTGCTGTGGCCTCCCCTGATCCCCTCCCCCCGCTGCTGGGGTCCTCGGGCAAGCCCCCTTCTCACTGGACTGGTAAGTGTGGCCGCGGAGCCCGGGGGAGGGGGCGGTGACCCGGGACAAGGGGATCCCTAGGGGCAGGCAAGGTACGGTGGGGGTGGAATTCTCCTGGTACCTGCCCCTATTCCATGCCTTCCCCACCCTACCCCCCTACCCCCCCCCCCCCCCGTCGGTTGGGGTCTGTCCCCGCAGAGACATGAGGCTGAGCTGGGTCCTGACAGTACTGTCCATCTGCCTGAGCGCCCTGGCCACTGCTGCGGGGGCCGAGGGCAAACGGAAGCTGCAGATCGGGGTCAAGAAGCGGGTAGACCACTGCCCCATCAAATCGCGCAAGGGAGACGTCCTGCACATGCACTACACGGTGGGTGAGGGAATGGAGCATTTGGGGTGGGTGGAGCTTCTGGGGACCTGAGAGGACTTGGAAGTGCGATCCCTCAGCCTACAAGGTGGGTGACCTTGGGCAAGTCCCCTCTCCCTTTTATACTAGTTTCCATAGTTCTATCCTGCTGTTCACTGCCTGATCCCCAGGTTGGCACCAGCAAGCAGTGACAATGTCCTATGAGGTGCCCAAGGCTCTGTCCCGTTCTAGGGCTATGGCTGCCAATGGGGAGCCAGCTTGGGGAGAGCAGCTGGGTGGGGAGGTGTGTCAGAGTGGACCCTCCTCTTCACTGGCCTTCCCATGGTCCCACAGGGGAAGCTGGAAGATGGGACGGAATTTGACAGCAGCCTGCCCCAGAACCAGCCCTTTGTCTTCTCCCTGGGCACAGGCCAGGTCATCAAGGGCTGGGACCAGGGGCTGCTGGGGTGAGTCAGGGGGCCATGGCTGTGGTTGAGGAGGTGGATTGTGGGAGGCAAGCCCCAGGGATGGGGTGGGGGGCAGGGAGCCTGGGTGCTTGCCATGTGCTGAACATGTGTTGTCCTGCAGGATGTGTGAAGGAGAAAAACGGAAGCTGGTGATCCCATCAGAGTTGGGTAAGAGGCCCTTCCTAAGCCTGGAGAGGGGAGTTTGGGTGTGTGTCTGGGGAAGGGTGAAGGCTGGTTCAGCCTCTGCATTGGTCTCTACCCCGTCCATTCATTATATAGCACATGCCTCTTGCAAGTCTAGCTAAGTCCAGCAGTGAGAACAGGGCAAGACCCCTGGGACACTTGATTCTGGTGCCCACCCTCTGCCCTCTGCCGGACCTTTTGTAGGCCCTTCCCGTCTCCATTACACCTTCTTCATTTCCGGCTTTCTTGTTGAGATGGGCAGCCTGGATGTCTGCAGCACACTCTCCCTTTGCCTGGCTATAGTTCACTATTTCTTTGTGCATCTTTTGACAGGGTACGGAGAGCGGGGAGCTCCCCCAAAGATTCCAGGTAATATACCTTCCTGCCCGCCCCCCCAGGTCCTGCACTCATCTCATCTCCCTGTGGTCCTGGTTCTCATTCTGTCCCCTCTTTTCCCCTGCAGGTGGTGCAACCCTCGTGTTTGAGGTGGAGCTGCTCAAAATTGAGCGACGTTCAGAACTGTAGCGAAACTGGGGAGGGGCAGCGGAGAGGCCCCCATCAGGGACCAGACTGTTTAAAAAAAACAAAAAACAAACAAAAAAAACCCCTTAAAGCCCATGAAGTGAGCCTGTGTGTGTTTGTGGGCCCCAAGAGACTTAGAACCCACAGCTTCAGGCGGTATACGCTCTCCCTTGGCACCACCCACCCCTCTTCTTTCTTGGCTGCAGAGGGCCTTGGGCATGGGCTCAGTGACATGGGGATCATGATGGCCAGGCCCTAGGTAGCATGGTGTCCCCTGGCCTGCCAGCAGCAACACCACTTCCCCCAGCCCCCCAGCTCTTGGTCTGGGAGCCAGCACTGGGCTATCGCCATGGCTACATGGCCCTCAGGAAGGCCTGCGCTCACCTGGGAAGAAGCTGAGCTGACGGCAGTTCTAGAGCAGTGTGTCCCCCCTAAAAGAGACCAACTGAACCTGTGAGCTGCACCAAAGGCATATCCTAGCTTTATTAAAGGGCCGCGCCGCAGAGTCAATATAAAAACACAAAAAGTCCCATCAGTTTAATAACAATAAAAAACCCCAAAAATGGAAAACTGAGGGGGCAGGGAAGAGGCCCCTGGGCCAGGGGCACGGGGAGCCCTGCTCACGGCACCAGGCCTGGCCGCAGGGCCCCCCGGTATTGCTGTTGCTACGAGGTCGGGGGGCAGCGATTGTCCTGTGGGAGCCACCGTTCACCTGGGTCCAGGACCCTTACTTCTTCTGGGGTGTGCTCAGCTTCTGCATGCCCCGGATCTTGTCCAGCAGGCCAGAGATGAAGGCCTGAACAGAAGGGAGGATGTTAGGGAAACCAGACTCCAAGATGACAGACACCCAGGCTCCTCTCACACCAGCCTCTGGGGAAACCACTTACTTACCTCAGTGGGTTTGTAACAGTCAACCAGCAGCTCCTGGGGGCGGGGGGGGAAGTATGGCTGTGAGTTCTATGGAACAGGGACCTAGAGTTCACCTGTACCCACTTCCAAGGGCCTGGGGCCACCCCAAGGCGCAGGCTATGCCACAGCCACTCAACAGCTAGGCAAGCACCATTAGCCCCATTTGATGGAGGCGGAAGCCGAGCCTCACCATCACAGAGCTGAATGACTAAAACCAAAGAAGGCCTAAATCCAGAGCCTTGCTTACCCAAGGGGCAGTGCCTCCAGCCCTCTCCTCCCTGATCCCCCTACCTGGCCCTGCTGTCTCCCAGCCCCTCTCTCACCTTGACCCTGGCAGCCCGGGTATCATCACTCTCCATGTCCAGGAGTTCGTCCACATCAATCTCCAACTCCGGGATCTCCTCTTCCTGGGGTGGGGGTGGGGGAGGAGGGAGAGACAAGGGCCTGAGTTGGGAGAGAGGGTGTGAGAGGGGCTCTGGCTGAGTCCCCTGCCCTACCGCAGGATGAGCCAGCCTTCCTCGCCCAGCAGACAGCGGCAGCTGTCCGAGGAAGAAAACAGATCAGGCCTGTGCCAAGGCAAAATGCCCAATGGGGGGGGGGAGCTTCCTGTCCCTGCCAGTTGGGCACCGTGGGTGCCAGACAGGGCCAGACAGCTAGGGCTGGGGGACCCTGGGCTGAGAACCCTACAGATGTGTTGCCCCAACTTCCCGCCCCGCCCCCAGTCAGCGCACAGGTGGGGCCAGCTGTCTCAACTCCTCACAGCCCCTCCCCCTCCCCCTCCCCCAAACACCTGTCACAGCTTCCCAGGAGTGGGGAGGAAGTAAAGGGTGAGGGGTCAGTGGGAAGGACCCAGGCCTGGTAAGGGGGAAACAAAGAGCCTATGCTTTGCTGAGGGAGGGGGTGCCCGCCACCACTCTCCCCCCCCCCCCCCCCCCCCCCCCGATCCCCCCTGGAGCCAGCTGCATTCCAGGGCTGGTCTAGGGTAGGCAGCACAGGGCAAGCCCACTCCTCCACCCTGCCCCCCGGGGCCTGAGTCACCATTTGAGCAAGGAAGGAGTCATGGGGTGGAGAACCAGAACCCAGGGGACAGCTAGCCTGCCCCTACACCAAAATGGAGCTGCAGGCTGGCCCATTAGAACAGCCCAGACCCTTTACAATCCCACCAGACTTGCACCTTTTAACCAGTTTAGGTTAGAGGCACCAGGTAGACCTCCTTCCACTGCCAGCCCAGGCTAGCCTCCTGCCTCCTTCCCATGGCCCAGGCTATCCCTTGAGGCTTCTAGAAGACCCGAAGCTTGACCAGGGTAGTGACATGAGGGCGTCACGAGAGAGAAGGCAGGAGTGACTTAAGGTCAGACAAGAAAGAGCACACACTGGGGGCGGGGAGTATAGAAAGGGAGGGGAGCGCGCGGAAGCGGAGCGCCCACTGACTCCGGGTGACAGGCAGGCGCAAGGTGGGGTTCCCAAGCAGCCCGACCAGGGCACGACTTTAGGGTGTCGGCGCAGAGTAGGGGACACACCTGGCAGTCGTAGAGGCGAGTGAGCTGCTCCAGGATCCACTCCTCTAGGTTGAGGCGCTTCCGTAGCTCCTTGCGGTCGTACTTGACCGTGACCTTCCCTTGGCGCCTCACTGGGCCCTCGTCGTCCGCGCCGCCCGGGCCCTCGCCTGCAGCCCCAGGGGGGCTCTGAAAGTAGACGCGGGGCCCTGGGCCACCACTGCCGGGCCCGGGGGCCGGGGCCGCCAACGCCGCGCCCCCCGCGGGGCCGCTGTCCGCCATGGCGGCCGCCGGGGCCACGTGCGCGCGTCGGGCCCCTCCCTGCGCCGCCGCCTCCGGGACGCCCGCCGGTTGGCTCCGGGCCGCTGGCTCAGGTTAGCTCGCGGGCTCGGCTCCGCGCGGCTCCGCGGCGAGGGCGGCGGCGGGGGCGCCCGGGGGCAGCTGCAGCATGCGGAGCCCCCGGGCCTGGCCTGGCCGCGCCCCGCCCCCCCCCCCCCCATCCGCCCGCCCCTTGTCCCCCGCGGCCGCCGCCCGAGCCGCCGCCGCCGCCGCCGCCGCCGCCGCCGAAGCCGCTTTCTCTGTCTCGCTTGTTTCCCCCGCCCCCCGACCACACCCCCTTAAAGGGCCAGTCCCTCCGCAGGCCCCTCACTCCCACCCCGCCCCCGGGCAGGGGATAGGGGAGGGTCTAGTCGTCAGGGGTTTGGGCCTGGCTGTTTGATACCCCTTTTAACCTTTCTGCCTCAACCCTGGCGTTCTAGGCGCCCAGTACCGGGATTTGGGCTCCTGCCGGGATCCTAGTGTTCTGTCCTCACTGATGCAAAAACAGGGGTCATCTGGGAATGGAGGGGAGTGGGCAGTATGTGCAGGGCGAGGGTCTGGAGAGGAGACTTGGGAGCCCCTGAGGTCTGGGTCCAACGGTCCTTGGCCAGAGGAGGGCAAGCAGCCTCCTCCGCGTAGACCGACACGTGGACCAGGCTCCCAAGGGTGGAGGGGTGGAGAAAGGGGACAGGAGCTGCCCAGGTCCCCGGACGCCCTACTCGGCGAGGACACGCAACCCCCACGGTGGAGGCCCAGGGTAGGAGCGAGCGGAACGGCTCAACGGCCCGAAGGGCTAAACCCTAGGCTGCCACCGCCCCCCAACCAAAATGGCGGCGGGGGACGGAATTATGGGAAATGTAGTTCTCGGAGTCTGGCCTGGCCTGGCCGCCCCTCCCCCTCAGCGGAGCCAGGGCGGGGAAGCGCAGAACTTGTTTGGGGCGCCCTCGTTCGGCTGGCTTCGACAGGGCGCGGCCAGCCGCGCCTCCACCCGCCCCCCCACTGCCCGCAACCTCTCTGTGTACAAAGAGGGAACTCAGAAGTAAAGAGCTGGGAAATGGGGGAGACGGTACCCCCGATAATAAAAATGACAATAACAGCTGACCCATAAAAAGCGTTCCTCGGGTCGGTTCCACACAGTCGGCTCCAGCTTGAGGCCACCTCATTCACTCTCCCACAGATCGTTGCCCTGCAGCGCCTTCTGTCCTTCAGCATTCACAGGCGCCTTACCTGGCCCCCCTCTCTCTGACAGACCGTGTTTCTCATTTCGGCACCCCGTGAGATCTTCCCTATCTCTGAATGGTCTCTCTCATTCATGGGATCTCTGTCTCTCCCTTCTAGACTGTGTGCTCCGTGGGGCCCTTGTTTACTGCTGATGCCCAACGTGCAGTGACCGGCTGGGCTTCAGACCCGCGTGTATGGAGCAGATGACCCTATTCTTGCTGAACTCCCAGTACCGGTGTCAGACTTGTAACCGTTGGCTGAACACGTGACTGAATGAAAGCATGAATGGCTTTTTTTGTGCCTAGCATTTCCTCAGACGCTCATGGCCAAGATTCAGTGAGAAAATACGTGGAAGGCTCAATGACAGTACCACAGAGGTCAGCTTGTGAACCCAGGCCTCCTGACACAAAGTCTCCACTCACCACCCCCCCATCCGCCCCTAGGAAGCACCCAACAAGGGCGTCTAGCCCCTCAGAGATGCTTCCACAGATGGCAGGCTCGCCCTCCACAGTCCCAGGCTGAGTCTCAGCATCTGAGGGGCAGCAAGCCGTTCTGCCCCAGTCTCTCACAGACACCTTCTCTCTGGATGTCAGAGAAACCCACTGCAGCAGGCACGGTTCAGAGAGAGGCTGAGACCAGCCCAAGGTCACACAGCAGGTGCTGCAGCCAAACTCAAACCCAGCACTTTGAGCTTACCCTGTAGCTGGGAAAAAGAGACAATGAATGCAGAGGCTGGGAATGGCATGTGTTGCAGGACCAGCAAGGTGGGTTCTCCCTGAGGGGCCTGGGTTGGGGGCAGGCTCTCAGGGCGCATCTCATGCCTCCTCCCTCCCCACCCTTCTCCTGGTCTTACCCTCCTGTCAGCCAGCCTGGGAGCTGGTGGAGGGCTGACCCTTGCTCTTGCAGATTAGGCAGGACCCATTCTTTCCACCAGGAGCCCCATCCCTGGCCCTGGCCCCTGGCTCCCAGCCTGGCCTGTGGGAAGAGCAGTTTACCCGAGTCCAAATTCCCTACCACACCCCATCTCACCCCACCTCACCCCACCAGGGCAGGTCTGCTCTCTGAACCACAGCGTTGATTCAGGCCTTAGGGGTGCTCATAGTTAAAAGGGGAGATAGGTATACCATAACTTGCTGTGGGAGTGGAGCCTATAGGCCATAAAGATCTAGGTCCCAGCCCCAGCTCTGCCTCCTCGATGCTGTGAGCCCTAGTGACGGCTTTCCTATCCCTCCTGCCCTGAGGGCTAGCGTGAAGGCCTGCTGTCATGTCCAAATTTTGGGGTACCCCCGGGGGCAATCCGGGCAGGGTGGGGAGGAGCTGGGGATCTTCTTCCTGACACTCCCACTTTCCATCCCCACTGCTTCTGCTCGTTCAGTCCCTTGCCATGGCCACCCACCCTGAGAACAGTTAGTGCAGATGGTCATGCTGGCCTGCAGCCTTGTTTGAGGCTGGGCTGCCCTGCACAGACCCTCGGAGTGGAAGAACTGCGTTCAAATCCTCGCTCTGCCCAGCACGTTGGGAGGCCATGGGCAAGTCGCTTACCTGCTCTGAGCCTCTTTCGGGGGGCTGATTCTACCAAGCTCCGGTGGCTGGGGGCCGAGAGCTCGGTGCTGAGGGCCTACGTCCCCGCCCTTGCTCTCCTGCCTAAACCCTCCTGGGACTGGAGTATGCGGCCGCCACCGTGCCTCATCTTGCAGGCCTCAGACTGTGGCCTCCCCAGCCCCACCCCCCCTGAGGTCCCAGCCCCCTCTCCACCAGAGTGCAGCTAAGGCTGCTTTTAGCACCTCTTTGAAGCAGAGGCCCTGGAGAGGGAGGGTCCCGTGGGCCCAAGACCGCTCCCTTAATCGAGGGTAGAGGCGGAAAGGCTGCCTTCCTTCCACCATTACTGCTTGCCGAGAAACCCTATTACCATTACCAAGCCTGGAAGAAAGTGTCCAAGGAGGAAGGAGCCCTTTAATAGGGGCTACCCTGGCCTCAGAAGACATGGGGTGGGGGGTGGGGGGCGGGGAGAGGCTCAGGCTCAGGAAACAGGCTCCCATCCTGTTTGCCAAGGAGCTGCTGCCCAGCATATCTCAAGTATCCCTGTCCAAGGCCTAGAACCCTGGCTCTGGCCTGCTTACCCCGGCACTGGCTGGCAGGCTCCCTGCCCCAGAGCAGATCTGTGCCCTTTCCTCTTCCTCCCTGATGCCCCCGTCTGCTACCCACTCGTCATATGTCCAGCTGCCTGCAGCTAGGGGTCATCTTGTACCCATTTGTTTCTTTCATGCCCCCGCAATCTCCAGCTTCTGGACAAGGTGACTGAGGCACAGAGGGGCTGGGTTCTGCTGTAGACTTGAACCCATGCCTGGGGGAGCAGAGGCCGCCACTCTCCACCCTGCATGGCTCTGCCCAGTGAGATCTGGTGATCTCTGAATCTCTGAAGGGTATGGCTCTGCTCTTCTTCTGAGAGAGGATGAGGGAATCACACGTCCTGCCCCCCTTTCTCTGTCTCCTCAAGGGCAAGGAGTGGAGGCAGGATGAGCCAGCCTTCAAGTCAGAGGGCTAAAATCCTCCTACAAAGTTGCATGACCTTGGGCAAGTCCCTTCCTCTCTCTGGGCCTCAAGTGTAAATAGTAATCCCACCCCACGGGGTCGCTGCCAAAGGCAAGGAGACTCCTTAGGTGAGAGTTGGTGTCCCACAAGGTGGGGATTTTGAGGATGGCCAGAGCCAGGCAGGGCCTCCCCTTAGGGGTCTGAGAGCCTGAGGCGAAGGGGCCTGCAGGGCCCGCTCCTCCTTGGCTGACCCCTCCTCCCCCAGAACCAGCTCTAGTCTCTTTCTGGGTTTCTAGGTGACTTGGCTGGCCCCTCTGGATGAGTTCTACTTTAAACCTACTGCTGCTACTGCCTCTGTATTGGGGGGGCTCCCACAGGGGCCCCCAGGCAGGAGCCCTCCCCCCCAGCCAAGCCCTGCGGGAGGGGCTGCAGCCCCCACCTATCCCAGTGCCCATGCGCCTTCCCCCCCTCCCATCCCTGGAGCGCCGATTTCAGGGCACCTGCTGTAGGCCAGGCACCGCAGAGCCCCTCCTCAACCCCCCTTGTCCGTGGACACCCGCGAGGCTTCTGAACCCTCTGGGCAAACGAGCAGAGCAGTTGTCTCCGTCACAGCGTTCAGTAGGAAGCCCCACAGGGACAGGGTCCAGGTTCAGTCATGGGGGTCTACAGAACAAGAAGGGGGCTGTTCTAGGGCTCACTCTGGAAGGTCAGAATGCTTAGGTCCTTAAAGGAGGCAGCAGGCTCCCGGCCTCCCCGGTCTAGGGACGGGGGAGGGGCGCCTGCCGGCAGGAGGCCCATTAGCGGTCTAAGTGCTCCCAGGGATGGGGGGGGGGAACCGAGCTGCTGCAGGAGGGGGTGAGGCAAAGGGGGGGGGGGGGGGGGGGGGGGGGGGGGGAGTGGCTTTTCCTGCACTCAGCTCAGTGTTGCTGGAGGGTGGTGGGGGCAAGGCTCCGCTCCCCCGGCCCTAGCCTGGCCCTCGCCCCCGCCCCTCCGAAACCTAAGCCGGCTGACCCCCCTCCCAGTCTTCAGCAGCGCCCTCTACACCCAGTCCCTCTGGCTGCACCCTAACAACCACCCTGGCCCCAAGCTCTGTCCTCCAACCCAGGCAAGTCCGGATGAGCACCCCCAGCGAAGCGCCGGGGTCCAGGTTATACCCCTGCCCCATCCCCCCTCGGGCTGCAGTCGCCGCCCCGGCCGCCAGGGGGAGCCGCCGACACGGGGCGGGCGGGCCCGACGCGGGTGGGAGGGGGCGGGGCCGGTGCGGCCCCGCCCCCGCCCCGCCCCGCCCGGGCCCCGCCGATTCTCTGGTCTGTCCGGGACAGACTGGCGGGCGGGCGCTGACGCCGCGGGGCCGGAGCGGGCCGCGCGGGAGCGCGCGGAGGGAGCAGCGGCGCCGTCGGTCCTCGTCGGGGCTCCGAGGGTCCCCGACTCGTCCCTGGCCGGGCCATGGCGGGCGCCAGGCCCGGCGTCCACGCGCTGCAGCTGGAGCCGCCCACCGTGGTAGAGACCCTGAGGCGCGGGAGTAAGTTCATCAAATGGGACGAGGTAAGCGCGGGGGGCCCTCCGTTCCACCCAGTTCCTGGGACTCCCTCGTTCAAGCTCAGTCAGACGCCGGGGACCCCGACCCGAGCCTGGCCTGGCCACGGCGCCCCCCCACCCCGAAGCCACTCTGGCTGTGCTCCGGAAACTTGAGTCCCCAGTCGTGCCCGTAATGAAGACTTTGTCCCCCACCCCCAACCCCAGTCCATTCAGCTGTGTAAAATTTGGCTTTCCACTCTTTGGCCCGGAGACTTCGAACCCCAGTGAATCCCGTTCCCCCCCCCCACGTCTTTTCCCTCGCCCCCTCCACCCCTCCCTGCCTGCCGGTCTAATTCTGGTTCCCCCAACCCTGGCCTGGTCCTCAGACCATTGCCTGACACTGGATCTGGCTCGAGGACCCTGGCTCCCAATCGGGCTCAGCGCACCCCCATTCTTCCTAGTGCCCTAGCCTGAACATTGTTCTCCATTCATCACTTTTTCACCCTATTCTTGCTGCACCCTTTTGCCCTGCTTCAGGAGCCCATCCCAGCTCTCTGCTCAGGAGGGAGCACCAAGTCACCCCCTAGTGAAGTCTTTGCCCCCCCAAGTTCCTCCAGCCCTGGGGAACTTTGCTCTCCACTTCTTAGCATCAGGGACTTTGAACCCCAATAAATCCTTGCCCCCCCCTTTCTACCTGCCCTGCCCCTGCTGCTTCCCAGATGCCCCGGCCCCCACCTGCGGCTCGCCGAGCGGTCCTGCGCCCCACCCCCGTTTTCAGACCGCCCCCTCCTCTGCCCCCTGGGCCCCTCCTTCCCCAGGGCCTCCACCCGGCCTGCCTGAGCCTCCCCGCAGCTTTTTCCCAGTCAGGCCGGAGGCCTGGAAGACTCTGGGTTCCTTTCCGGCTGGGTGGGGCGGGTAGGCGTGGGAGCTGGGGGGAGGGGCTGGGGGCGTGGCCTGAGGTAGCAGGTGTGCCTTAGAGGGGTGCCTGGGAGCTCCAGGGACCGGGGAGACCCCTCCCCCCCAGTCCTGCGTGCAGGGAAAAGTTTCTCCTTTTCCTTCCAGTGTGATAAACCCAAATAAGGAAGTGGGAACTGGGAGAGGGCCCTGGGGGTGGGGTGGGGGTTGCTGACTGGGACTTAGGGCTAAGGAGGGGGGGCCTGGGCTGTTTTTGAAGGCGAGACACTGGGGGAGGGGCAGGGGAAGACCCTGGGGTCCGTACCCACAGAACTCCCCTCTCCTCACACTACTGGGGGACCTGAGCCACAGGGCAGGGTTGGGAATCCCAGGGAGGGGCTGAGGATGGGTGTCAGCACAGTGAGGTGGGGAGGCCCAGTCACCCCCAAAGTTCCAAGGCCTCCTGGCCTTTATAAAAAAAGAGATGGGCGGGGCTGGTGCAGTCCCCAATTCTCCAGAAAAGGAAACTGAGTCTGGAAAGTGGAGACTAATCCCAGTCCCCACAGTGGAGTTACAGCTAAGGCCAGGAGCTGGGAGCCTAGCAGGGGTCCTGTTTCCTTCCTTCCTGGGCCTCTGGACTCTGGAGCCGTACTGCTTGCGAGCAAATTCTAGGGCCTCCTCTTGACCTTAAGCAAGCCATACAGCCTCCCTGTGCCTCAGGCTCCTCATCTGTTAAATGGGAAGAACAACAGCACATACTTCATAAGATTGTTAGGAGGACTGAGTGAGCTCCTAGAGGGCCACTGGCCCTGATGACCACCCCCCCCCCCGGCCTTTGGCTGCTGGTCCTGAGTCACACAGGGGTGGCCCTGGGAGTGTGCCAGCAACCAGATCCTCCTCAGAAAATAGGGCTGGCATACCCTTCCCTGCCCTCCTGCCAGCTGCAGGGCTGTTTGAGGGAAGACAGAATTAACTGTCCAGTCCCAAGGGCAGGGTGAGTCCCCTTCTGGTGGGATTCAGTCTCTATTCTGTTAGGTGGGGTGAGCCGCAAGGCTGAGGCTCCCATTGGGTGCAGTGCGGGGTGGGGGGGGTCATGGGCTTTGAGGCCGATGTCAGGGCTGACTGGTTGTCATGGGGCCCTGAGGGACACACGAGCTGTAGAAGTCAGACTTCCGAACCCTCTGCTTTCATGCTGTAAATATTCTCAAGGGGGTTTCAGGGTGCTCCAACTCTGGGGAGGCCTCCCCAAGGAGGTGGGTCAGATTTCATGGGTCGAGAAGGAAGGAAAGAAAGGATATCCTAGCAAAGGAACAACAATGCAAAAGCCGGAGGAGGGGAAAGATAGTGGTCCATGTGACTGAGCCTTAGGGTCAGATACAGGCGAAGCCAGGAGGGGCATTGGGACCCCAAGTGTCATGCCAGGGACAATTGTGTGAGCTTCATCCTGAGGACCGTAGGGGAACCACAAACGACCTGTGGGCTAGATGAGGCTTCATCTTCACTCACCAGGAGCACTGGGGGTGGATGGCCTGAGGGAGCCCAGAGCCCAAGCCTGGCCCACAGCCCTCGCTCACTAACCCCCTGCCGTCCCATTCTGTCCCCAGGAGGCCTCCAGTCGGAACCTGGTAACCCTGCGTGTGGACGCCAATGGCTTCTTTCTGTACTGGACCGGACCCAACATGGTGAGGGCGGGCAGTGGTACAGCTTGCTCAGGTCCAGGGCCCCTGGCCCAGACCCTCGAACCCCTCCCACCCGCCCCGAGGGTGAGGCCCAGCTGCTGGCTGACGGCTCCCACGGCTCCCTGGACAGGAAGTGCTAAGGGCGGGGGCTGAGGCTGGGGCTACAGCAGGGGGTGGCCACTCCCTGGCCTGGGTGGAGATCTTGGGGGCCCCTGGTTCTTGCCCCATAGCCTCTCCGACCTACCCTGGCATCTGGTTTCCCCAGGAGGTGGACACACTGGACATCAGTTCCATCCGGGACACACGGACGGGGCGTTATGCCCGCCTGCCCAAGGTGAGTGGTAGGGTCCCGAACTAAGAATGGGAGTGAGGCCTTGGGGGATGGGGACACCCCTCTTTACCCCTGGCTTTCAACTCCTCAGGACCCCAAGATCCGGGAGGTGCTGGGCTTTGGGGGCCCTGACGCCCGGCTGGAGGAGAAGTTAATGACGGTGGTGGCCGGGCCAGACCCGGTGAATACGACATTCTTGAACTTCATGGCCGTGCAGGATGACACAGCCAAGGTGGGCTGGGGCCTAAGGGTCGGCCCTGGGGAGCCACCACCTCACTTGCCGCGTCAGCCATCACTTAGTGTCTGTCGCGCACTAGGCTGTTCTTTGCCCCTATTTCTAATCATCCTCTGACAAAGCAGTATTTAAGCACTTCCTGTGGATCATACCTGATTCTGAGTGTGGTCTGGGGCTGGGCCAACTCCTCTGTTCCCCGTTTACCCCCTCCCAGCCTCACCCCGTCTCCCGACCCCTCAGGTCTGGACCGAGGAGCTGTTCAAGCTGGCCATGAACATCCTGGCTCAGAACGCCTCCCGGAACACCTTCCTGCGAAAAGCGTGAGTCCCGGGCCTACCTGCGGGCTGTCGGGGGCTTGGGTGGCCATGCCCAGCGTGTGACCCTTTGGCCTGCCTCCCCAGATACACAAAGCTGAAGCTGCAGGTGAACCAGGATGGACGGATCCCGGTGAAGAAGTGAGTACCCTTTCCCTCAGTACCTTCTCTCCTGCCCCCACCTGGGTGACCTTCGCCCCCATGACTCTGACCCCTCTCACCTGCTCAGTATCCTCAAGATGTTTTCAGCAGATAAAAAGCGAGTAGAGACTGCACTGGAATCCTGTGGCCTCAATTTCAACCGGGTGAGGAGGCAGGGGCAACATAGGGAGGGTGTCACGGTGGGGGCCTAGTCTTTTGGGGCTAACTGCCCCTGGGTTCTCACGCCACGCTTCTGCCCTCCCCTCCGCCCCCCCAGAGTGAGTCCATCCGGCCTGACGAGTTTTCCTTGGAAATCTTTGAGCGGTTCCTGAATAAGTTGTGTCTGCGGCCGGACATTGACAAGATCCTGCTGGAGATGTGAGCAGGGCTGGGCCCACCTCCTAGCCCCCAGTGCTCTGTGTGTGGCCTCTGCTGGCATTCCCTTCCAGCACAGTGAGGGGAAACAGAGCTTTCGGGGGTCCCGGGGGGCTGGGGCCATGCTGTGAACTGCTCTGTACTGACCCTTTTCTGGGGTTACTTGTATCAGCCTACGCCGGGGTGGGGGGCCGAGCGGCTGGATGTGCTATGGGACTTGCCTGAGCTCATAGAGCCGAGTGACCACTGGAGCTGAGTTTGGGTCCAGGGTCCAAAAGCAGGCCTAGCAAGCCAAACCCTTGGTGGCTTCCAAAGCCCTTGCTAATGCCAATGCCAGCACCTCGTGGTTAGGAAAGTGGATGGGAAAACTGAGGCCCAGAGTGGCAGCCATTTGCCCAAGTCCCAGCCAGCAGGTGCTAGAGCCAGGCACCCACCTGCTGACTCCTGCTCTCAGGGTGAGGGCGTGGAGCAGGGGCTGGTGAGGCTCCAGCCTGACCCAGCTTCCTACCTGGTCTAGAGGCGCCAAGGGCAAGCCATACCTGACGCTGGAGCAGCTCATGGACTTCATCAACCAGAAGCAACGGGACCCGAGGCTCAACGAAGTGCTGTACCCACCCTTGCGCCCCTCCCAGGCCCGGCTGCTCATTGAGAAGTATGAGCCCAACCAGCAGTTCCTGGAGCGAGGTGAGCCAGTGGGGATCCCGTCAGAGTCGGGGTGGGGGGTGGCAGCAGGAGGAGCCCCAGCTGAGCTCGCTGACCCCACCCATCCCCCAGACCAGATGTCCATGGAGGGCTTCAGCCGCTACCTGGGAGGTGAGGAGAATGGCATCCTGCCCCTGGAGGCCCTGGATCTGAGCGCAGACATGACCCAGCCGCTAAGCGCCTACTTCATCAACTCCTCACACAACACCTATCTCACAGGTGAGCGAGCCCCCCTTGGGCAGCTGGGGTGCTGGCCTCCGTGCCCTCTGCCCTTTGCCCCTTCCATAGCCTCCCTCCTTTTGGGGTGGCCAGTGCTAGGGATGCACGCGAGGAACAGGCAGCCTACCCTGGGGAGGAGCGGGGCTTCTCTGCACGGGCGCCTTTCCTGGGTGGTCTGGAAGGAGCCCTGAAGGCCGGGAGCAGGACACTCCTTGGTGCTCTTCAGCGGGAAGGAGGCCGGAGCAGGGCGGGTGTTGGGGCAGGTAGAGGTGAGAGGGGATGAGAAAAGGAGGCAGGGCTAGACCAGCGCGTGGAAGAAATTTGGATTTATCCTAAGTGGGCAGGAAAGGCTTTCTGGAGGGTGTTAATCAGGGGAGGTAATGAGACCTGATATGTTTTGGGAAGAATGACAAGCCAGGTGCTCTGCAGAGATTGGATGGGAGGCAGGGAAGGGCCTGCCGTCTCCAGGCAGGAGGTGATGGAGGCCGGTGCGGGGCAGCGGCAGGCGGTGGAAGGAGGAGAGGGAGTTGAGGGGCCCTGGGGGTGTTGGGGACAACTCCCCCGTTCAGGCCAGTAGCTGGGGGGGCGGGGGGCAGCGGGTGTTTATCCATGAGAGGGTGAGCCCTGGAGGAGGAACCAGTCATCAGCCAGCGCCGCTGGATGCTGACTCTGCCCAGCTTGGACGCGTGCCAAGGGCTGGGTGGCGGGCCCAGGGCCCGGCCCTGGGGGATTGCAGGAGAGATGGTGCTGGTTCCACAGTGAATTAAGGAGCGATCAAGGGCTGGCCAGACAGCGTGCCAGGGCCGGGCTGGGCTGCCACAGTGGCCTCTGCGTCTCCAGCGTGGCTGGTTTCAGCACAGGCCTGGGGAGGAGGGCGAGGAGCCAGGCTGGCCGGGCGGCTCTGGTGATGTCTGAGGTCTGAGGGTCACTGTACCCAGCGGGGCAGCTGGCCGGAACCTCGTCGGTGGAGATGTACCGGCAGGCGCTGCTGTGGGGCTGCCGCTGCGTGGAGCTGGACGTGTGGAAAGGGCGGCCGCCCGAGGAGGAGCCCTTCATCACCCACGGTTTCACCATGACCACGGAGGTGCCGCTGCGGGATGTGCTCGAGGCCATCGCGGAGACCGCCTTCAAGACCTCGCCCTACCCCGTCATCCTCTCCTTCGAGAACCACGTGGACTCGTGAGTGGGCCCCTGACCCGGGGGACCCCACCCCATCGGCCCAGAGGCAGCCGTCCCATCATGGCACTGTCCGACTGTTCCTGGGACCTCTGACCCTGCAGGCCTTTGATCTACCCTGGGGACATCAGCCTTACAGCCCCCCTCCCCACCTCTGACCTTTGACCTTGGCCCCACAGGGCAAAGCAGCAGGCCAAGATGGCCGAGTACTGCCGGTCCATCTTTGGGGACGCGCTGCTCATCGACCCGCTGGACAAGTACCCGGTAGGAGGGCTTGGAGCTGTGGCAGGGTGGGGTGGGGGGGTGTGAGGGCACCCCGGCAGGCCCTGACCTGCCTGTGCCCACCAGCTGGCCGCAGGCGTCCCCCTGCCCAGCCCCCAGGACCTGATGGGCCGTATCCTGGTAAAGAACAAGAAGCGACACCAGCCCAGCACTGGTGTCCCCAACAGCTCTGTGCGCAAGCGGCCGCTGGAGCAGAGCAACTCGGCCCTGAGCGAGGGCTCTGCTGCCACTGAGCCCTCCTCACCTCAGCTCGGTACGGCCCTGGCCCAGCCTTCGACCCTGATCCTGACCCTGAGCTCTCACCTCACTGAGCCCCACCACCCTGGCGACCCTCCTTCTGTTCCCAACCTGCCCTCCCTCCTCACCAAGCCTCTCAGCTGAGGAGGGGACCTCTGACCCCCGGCCCCAGGCACTGACCTCGTTGAACTACACCCCGACTGGATTGGGTTCCATCCAATTCCTGATACCCCAACCTCAGCTTCCCACCTCACAGCCGGATTATGACTGAATTCTGACCTCTGGCCTCAGTGAGCTACATCCTCATGCTTTGGCTGTGACCCTCAGACCTCTGACCCTTGTCCTGTGACCCCCACTGAGCCTCTCTACCCAACTGGTTATAATTTTAGCTAACCCTTGACCTCTCACCTTATTGAAGTCCCCGACCCCTGACCGCTCACCCCACTAAGCCTCCTCATTGGGTGTGGCTCTGATGGACCCCTGACTTGGAACCCCTCTGTGTCATCCTTTACCCCCACTGCCAAGGCAGTTGGACCCCAGATCCTGGCTTCTCACCCTTCTGAGCCAGCCTACCTATCTCTCTGATGGGTATAACTTTGGACCTTGACCCGAGACCCCTGTGCACTACTACTGGGTTTAATACCATCCAACTCGTGACCTCTGCCCCCTTCCCGAGCCACCCTGCCCTGAGATGACCCCTCGACTTCCCCACTGAGTCACCTCTACAACCCCTCCTGGCTCCCGAGTGTCTGTGTTTGTCCTGACCCCCTGTGGCCCCATCCTCTGCAGGGTCCCCCAGCTCTGACAGCTGCCTGGGCCTGAGCAATGGGGAAGAGGTGGGCCTGGAGAAGCCCAACCTGGAGCCTCGGAAGTCTCTGGGCGAGGATGGGCTACAGCGGGGCCCTTATGCTCTTGGACCTGCTGACCGTGAGGATGAGGAGGAAGATGAAGAAGAGGAAGAACAGACAGATCCTAAAAAGCCGACCACAGATGAGGTCAGCCCTGTAGGCAGGAAGAGGCAGAGGGAAAATGGCTTAATTACCCAGGCATCTGCTGAGCACCTACTGTGTGCTGGGTCTGGCCACGATCAGATGCTAGCCTGTTGTTCTGGAGTCCACAGGGGGCGTGTGTATAGAGCGGGGAGAAGGGATCTGAGGTAAACAGTTATGGAAGCAAATGAAATTATGCCCGTGACTGGGCTGGGGTGGGGCGAGTTAGGGTGTAGAATTGGGGGGAAGTAGGGGAGACTGACTGGGCAGGGAGGTTGGGCAACTGGACTTGAGCCAGAGGGACACCATGTGGAAAGACCCTGTGGCAGGACTGGAGAGTACAGGAAGGGGCAGTGTAAGACAAGGGAGTGTTGGGTTCTGAGGAGTGGAGGTGACGGAAAAGGTGGATCCATGAGGTCAGGTTTGGGAGGGGCCTGGAGTGAGGAAGGGTGTGGGCAGGGGTGGCCAAGTTCAGCACTGCAGGTGTTGAGGTCAGGGCTCTTGGTGGGCCACTGAGAGGAGATGGCAGCATGGTGGGTTAGAAATAATGGCTCATCTGCTTGGGAATCATTGAGTCCCTGGGATTGGGTGAGGAGTTCCAGCTTCCAAGGATCAGGGAGGCAGGAGGCAAAGGAGGAAGGTGGGGTCCAGGGCAAGGCCCCAGAGGGGATGGAACCAGGACTGACAGGCCAGAGGGGCTGGGGCCCTTGCTGAGAGCCACTGGGCAGTGTGATTGCAGAGGTGGGCAGAGGGTCAGCACCCCATTCCTGACAGGGGGCAGGTGAGGGAACTTCCAACTGATGGCTGGGGGGCATGGCACTGCTGACCCTTCGTCTGGGGGCCACAGGGCACTGCCAGCAGTGAGGTCAATGCCACCGAGGAAATGTCAACACTCGTCAACTACATTGAGCCCGTCAAGTTCAAGTCATTTGAGGCTGCTCGAAGTGAGTGGGGTAGGAGATGGTGGGAACAGGAGCCAGCCCAGCCTTTCCAGGCCTGACCCCCCCCCCCCTCCCCCCCCCCCCCCCCAGAAAGGAACAAATGCTTCGAGATGTCATCCTTCGTGGAAACCAAGGCCATGGAGCAACTGACCAAGAGCCCCATGGAGTTTGTGGAGTATCCTTCCACACTGCCAGGGCTGGCCGACCAGGATGGGGGTGCTCAGAGGCCGGCCCAGACGTTCTGACCCCACTTCCGCCACCCACACAGGGTCCTGACCCTCGAGCACCCTGGTCTGGGCTTGGGGCTAGCCTCGGAAACTGCTCAGGGACGGGGCCGAGAGGCAGGGGGCTAGAGGGGCAGCTAGAGCAAAGGCTGGGAAGTGGGTTCACAGGAGCGGAGCATGGGCCTGGCATGCCGGCCAGGAGGCGGGGGCCAGTACACGGCGTGGCCCCTGACCGCCAACCTCAGATACAATAAACAGCAGCTCAGCCGCATCTACCCCAAGGGCACCCGCGTGGACTCGTCCAACTACATGCCCCAGCTCTTCTGGAACGTCGGCTGCCAGCTTGTTGCCCTCAACTTCCAGACCCTGGGTGAGCACTAGCCTGCCTCGACTCCCTGGCCTCCAACCTCACTGACTTCTGCTCGGTGACCCTGCCCGTGTTGTCTGAAGGGACCTCTGACTAATCCCAAAGTAGCCCATTCCACCATCAGGCCCCTCAGGTGTTGACATGTTCCTCCTGGCAGTCTCAGATGTGGGATGGGGTGGGGGTGGGGGGACGCTGCTCCTCCAGACCAGCTCTCGGGATGAGAGCAGCTGAGGTGGAACTGGGACAGGAAAACCAAGGCCTGGGCAAACCCCACCTCCTGACCTTGGCTGACCCTAGACCTTTCCCCATGTCTGATCTTTCCTGAGTCTGGACCCTTGATCCCATTTGATCTGACCCTAATGCCCCCTGATCCTCCCTCTACATTGAACTGTCCTTCCTGCCTCCTCACCCTATTGGCCTTGCTGGTCCTCGGCCTCCCCCTGTCACCCCCCCCAGATGTGGCGATGCAACTCAACGCAGGCGTGTTCGAGTACAACGGGCGCAGTGGCTACCTGCTCAAGCCCGAGTTCATGCGGCGGCCAGACAAGTCCTTCGATCCCTTCACTGAGGTCATCGTGGACGGCATCGTGGCCAATGCCTTGCGGGTCAAGGTGGAGCCAGGGAGCAGGGACGGCTCTGGCGGGGTGTCCTGGGGGTGGGACTCTGGGCAATTGCCTCACTGTCCTGCCACCCCCCCCCAGGTGATCTCGGGGCAGTTCCTTTCCGACAGGAAGGTGGGCATCTACGTGGAGGTGGACATGTTCGGCCTCCCCGTGGACACGCGGCGCAAGTACCGCACTCGGACCTCCCAAGGGAACTCCTTCAATCCCGTGTGGGACGAGGAGCCCTTTGACTTCCCCAAGGTGAGCCTGGCGCCCGTGCCTGCCCTGCAGCAAGCAGGCACGCGGGTAGTGGTCAGGGGTCGGAGGCAGGGTGCCGAGGGACCTCAAGCCTGGGCCTGTCACCTCCAGGCCCCTTGTAGGCCCTGCCTGTGCCAGGGTCGGGCTCGGGCTCCTTGCCCTCTGGAGGCTTCGAGAAGAGAACAGCAAGGTGAGACAGCAGGAGGGCCCACAGCCCCTGTGAGGAGTGGGTGCAGCCCACCCCATCTCCCAGGCAGGAAGGACCCGTCTGTGCTCACAGGCGCAAGCTCACACCGGCTCGTCCTGGCCTCCCGAATGGACTGGACCTCTGCGCCCCAGACCCAGGGCTCCCAGTCCAGTTCCTAAGCTGGCAAGGCCTGAACCTGTCCTGTCAAGAGTGGTGCCTGGAGGGCTCTGCCCGTTCTCCTCACCACCGGCTGAGCGGCAGTGCTGACGGACGGTCGGTCATTGGCTCAGCTGGTTGGAGGGTCTGCTCGGAGCGCTGGCCTCAGTGGCGGTGGTCCGCTGTGACTCAGTGGACACAGCGGCCATGGGTGGGTCAGCTGCGAGGCTCAGCACCGGTCTGGGCCCTCAGGTGGTGCTGCCCACACTGGCTTCGCTGCGCATCGCGGCCTTTGAGGAGGGCGGCAAGTTTGTGGGGCATCGGATTCTGCCCGTCTCGGCCATCCGCTCAGGTGAGGCCATCTGGGCTCTGGGAAGCACAGGGGCAGTGGGGGGCGGGGGGGCTAGTGGGGCCCAGCCACCTTGCCGTCCCATCCTCACAGGGTACCACTACATCTGTCTGCGGAACGAGGCCAACCAGCCGCTTTGCCTGCCAGCCCTGCTCATCTACACCGAAGCCTCCGACTACATCCCTGATGACCACCAGGGTGAGCTGGGGGGGGGGGGGGGGGGGGGGGGGGGGCGCAGGCCAGGCCGGGTAGGGGACAGGGGCGCCAACCGGGTCGGCCGTTAGGGGGCTAAACAGACCTGAGGGTGGGTTCTGTGGTCCTTCCACGGAACCAGAACAGTGGGGATGGCGTGGCCTTGGGGCTTGTGTCTCTGAAACCCTTGTCCTCTGCCCCCACCCAGACTACGCCGAGGCCCTGATCAACCCCATCAAGCACGTTAGCCTGATGGACCAGAGGGCCAAGCAGTTGGCCGCCCTCATTGGGGAGAGCGAGGTGAGCCAGGGCAGGTCAGGGGCGGGTCAGGGGAGCAGGCTCAGGCTGACCTGGACCCTGGGGGCTGCTGGGGGGGTGGGGGGGGTGCGGTGAGGGCTGATCTCCGGGCCAGGTCCTGGTGAAGCACCCTGCAGCCTTCTCCACTCTCCTCTGCCTGCACTGTCCCATCCCAGTCCCAGCTGGTGCTCCGGCCCCTCTCCGTGAGTTGGGCTGTTCACTGCCTTACTGCAGATGCCAACCTGATGCATTTACCCACACTCTCTGCTTGGAGGGCTGGTTCCCCTTTCTGGCTTCTCTCATCCAGACCAGATAATAAAGCCAAGTGAGTGCCGCGTGCCAGATCTCTGCCTGGCCGGGTGGGAGCTCTTTTTACCCACTCAACTCATATAATCCCCCCCATACCACCTGAGTTTGGTCCTGCCACCCCAGTGTAGACATGGGAACACTGAGGCTCTCCAGCTGGACCTCCAACCCTCAGCTCTGCTCCGACACTGGCATGATGTGGGGCTCTGGTCTCTCTGACTCAGTGGGCTCAGCAGCCCAGGGTTACTGTCCACATGTTAAGGATGTGGGAACTACCCCTTTTGCCTGTGAGAGGCTTTCAGGACAGACCTGGGCTGGCATTCCTCCAATGGCCACAGGGTCAAAGTTGAAGTGCAGGGTTCAGCCGCTTCACCGAAGCAGTTGGAAGCCACAGAAGCTTTTAAAACCTGGTGTCCTGGGAGCCAGAAGCCGGGCAGTGGCTTCTGTGGGGAGGGGTCGGGAGCAGAGCCTTCCCCGTGCGTCCAGACCCGGTCCCACGGGGCCTGTGGCAGGCGGAGAGAGCGGCTGCTTGGAGCTGTTAGCGGGAGAGGCTAGTGCCCACTCTGCGGTCACTTCCTTCGTTGATTTAATCAGGAGCCAAGCAGCGAGGAAGATGAGCAGCTATGGGCAAGGGTGGAGGGGGCCTCGGAGAGGGGAGGACATTTGGGGTGGGGCCAAGGCTTTCCTGAACAATCTGCAAATTTCCCGAGCACACGCAATGGGGCCTGGCATCCGAGAGACACGATCTCACGTTACCTTTCCACACCCCGCGTGGAAAAGGGGTTTCGAAATTTGAGACCTCCTATTTCTCTCAGAGTTGTTCCAACAGCCCCATGTGATAGACGAGGAACCCAGGCCAGAGGGGCTGAGGGGAAGCCAGCTGGGGGCACTGGGGAGCCCCGGGAGGTTAGGATAGCATTTCTGGAAAGAGCCTTCTGCTTTCTCCCCGTCAGGCTCAGGCCGGCCCAGAGACCTGCCAGGAGACTCAGCCTCAGCAGCTGGGGTCCCAGCTGACCCCAAACCCCACACCCAGCCCACTGGACACGTCCCCGCGCCGGCCCCCAGGCCCTGCCACGTCCCCTACCAGCCCCTCCCTCAGCAGCCCAGGTAAGGGGCGGCCAGGGTGGGTTGGGGGATGGGGAGCGGGTTGGGGGATGGGGGGGCGTGGGGGTAGCTCTGCTGTGCCCCTCCCCGCCCCTCACAGCCCTGCCTCCTCTCTCCAGGGCAGCGGGACGACCTCATCGCCAGTCTCCTCTCAGGTGCGGGGCGGGGCTGCCCTGGAGGGGAGTGGGGTGCTCCTGTGGGCTGGCCTGCGCCCGCCCCCACCCAGCCCACCTTTGCTCTGTTGTTCAGAGGTGGCCCCGGTCCCGCTGGACGAGCTCCGAGGCCACAAGGCGCTGGTGAAGCTCCGGAGCCGGCAGGAGCGAGAGCTGCGGGAGCTGCACAAGAAGCACCAGCGGAAGGCCATGGCCCTCACACGCCGGCTGCTCGACGGCCTGGCCCAGGCCCGGGCGGAGAGCAGGTGCCACCAGCGGCCGGGCGTCCTGTGAGTGTCCCGCCTGCCTGCGCGCCCGTGGGCGGTGTGTCCTGGGGTGACTACGAGGGTGTGTGCGCCTGTGGGGGTTTTCACTGGGGGCCTGGGGGGGGGGGGGGGCATGGCAGGATGGCCAGGGGCTGCCCCTTGACCGCCGGGGAGTCAAGGTTTGGTGCAGGAAGATCGAGGAACCTTCCACATGGGCCCCACCCTCTGCCAGGGAGCCGCGCCTCGGTGGAAGTCCCCCACGAGCAGCCTGTATTCCCAGGGACTGTTGCCGCGACAGGCTCCCAGCATCGTTCGCACAGAGCTAATGGGCCTGGTTGTTGGCATCACAGACTCTAACCCCCATCCCCTCGGCCCCGGGCTGGTGTCTGCCGTTGCCTATTGGGATCTGCTCTGTCCTCCACTGCCCTCCCAGCCCAAGTCCAGGTGACAACTTGAGGATCACCCAGAGGGGTTCTTCCTACAGAGGCGGGGAGAACGAGAAGGAGGAAGAGGAGGAGGTGAAGCGGTATCAAGAGTTCCAGAAGAGACAGGTGCAGAGTCTGCTGGAGCTGAGGGAGGCCCAGGCGGATACAGAGGCTGAGCGGAGGCTGGAGCACCTGAGACAGGTGAGGTGGGCGTGCGGCAGCAAGGGACAGCCTGCCTCCCGGACAGAGCTGGCCTCAGCCTGGGTCACCTGTTGGCCACCTGTGTCCGCAGGCTCAGCAGCGGCTCAGGGACATTGTCCTGGATGCTCACACAACTCAGTTCAAGAGGCTGAAGGAGATGAACGAGAGGTGAAGGCAAAAGATCTTGTGGGGGGTGGGGCAGGGGACTCCCTGGTGCTCGGAGGAGAGGAGAGCCCCCGGACCTGCCATTGACCCTTTCTCCGCCCCGACTTGGCTCTTCCAGGGAGAAGAAGGAACTGCAGAAGATTCTGGACAGGAAGCGCCACAACAGTATTTCAGAGGCCAAGACAAGGGAGAAACATAAGAAGGAGGCGTAAGGGCCCCGGGGCCGGGGGCCGCTGGGGGCAGGGGGCCGCTGGGGGCCGGGGGCCGCTGGGGGCAGGGGGCCGCTGGGGGCTGGGGGCCGCTGGGGGCAGGGGGCCGCTGGGGGCCGGGGGCTGCTGGGGGCAGGGGGCTGCTGGGGGCCGGGCACCGAGCCCCCCCCCGCTTCCTCTCTCCCTGCAGAGAACTGACAGAGATTAACCGTCGGCACATCACTGAGTCGGTCAACTCCATCCGTCGGGTGAGTGAGGCTCAGGTGCCACCCTGCCCCCCCCCCACCCCCCAGTCCTGGGAGCCTACCCCTGCCTGACCTCCGTGCGCAGCCAGAGCCCGAGGGCCCTCCCCGGCCCTCCCTTAGAGACCCTCGGCCCGACCCCAGCCCCCCCCCCCCCCGCCCCCCTGCAGCTGGAGGAGGCCCAGAAGCAGCGGCATGAGCGCCTCGTGGCCGGGCAGCAGCAGGCCCTCCAGCAGCTGGTAGAAGAGGAGCCCAAGGTGAGGCCTGGGGGGAGGCAGGCAGCGGGCGGGCAGAGCGCCAGGTGGCCGGGCTTCGCCTGTGTCATTCCCTCCTCCTCCCTCAGCTGCTGGCCCAGCTCGCCCAGGAGTGTCAGGAGCAGCGGGCGAGGCTGCCCCAGGAGATCCGCCGGAGCCTGCTGGGCGAGACGCCGGAGGGGCTGGGGGACGGGCATCTGGTGGCCTGTGCCAGCAACGGGCACGCACCTGGGAGCGGTGGGCACCTGTCTGGCGCTGACTCGGAGAGCCAAGAGGAGAACACCAAGCTCTGAACTGGCTGAGCAAGAGGTGGCCGCCGCATGGGTGCTGGGAGGGCAGGAAGCTAAGACACTAATGCTTTTTTTTTTTTTTTTAACTTTTTATCTTTAGAAATTTTATTTTTTTAAACTGGGGCAAGCACCCCACACTAACTCCCTTCTTTCACCCTCCTGGGGCCCCATTTGTCTCCAGCCCCTCCTTCCTGCCTTCAGTCCTAAGGAAGGTGCTGGGTCACTGTGGGCCGTAAGGGTTTCGCCCTCCCATGATACCCGCGGCCCAGAGTGGGAGCTGTCTCCCTCACTTCCCCGGGGAACACTGGCAGAGACTTTGAGCTCTGGGAAGTAGGGGGTCACATGCTTTCTCTATTCTTTGGGAATTTTTTTTTACATGAATAAAAGTGGATTTCAGGGACCCTGTGTGCAGTGTGGTTTGGGGTGGGGGGCAGTTCTGCAGAGGACCCTGGGCCTGGCTCTGCCGCTCTCCTGCGGCTTTGGTTTCCTCATCTATAAAGCGGGCTGGTGGGCATTGTGGGGTTGAGGTCAGGCCCTCGGCGGAGGGCTGCTGGGTTTCAACCTTGAGACCTCCTTGCCTGGGTCTTTGCAGATCTTCCCAATGACCTGACATCCAGTGGCCTCCCCCAGGCTTTCCCGCCTTTATGCCCTCTGTCACTGACCCATCGCTTCTGCCCCCCCCACTCCCATTTCTTTTCTCCCTCGTGGGCTCTTCTTGTCCTCCCTTCACAGAGGCTCAGGCCTGTGCGTCAGGAAGCCTTCCCTGCCCCCCCTTCCTGTCGCCTGATAATGACCCAAGCGCCCAGCATCTTCCGCCAAGGCTGCTCTGGGCCCCTCGCAGGCAGTTGACTCTAATCGGGGATGGACCTGGTCCACTCAGAACCTGTCCACCATCAGGGGCCCCGGGCTCTCAGTGATACAAATTGCGGGGGGGGGCCTGGTAGTGACCCCTGGGAGAAGGGAAGCTGACCGTCACAGACGCTCACAGGGACCAGGAGACCCAGCATCCCCCTCATCCCTGTGAGGGAGACGTTATGCCTGTTTTACAGATGAGGAAACTGAGGCCCAGAGCAGAAGTCACATGTGCCAGGCCACAGCTAAGTCAAGATGTCCTGACCTGGAGGCAGGGCGGGCCTGGACCCTCTATGACAGACTGTCTTCGGCCTCGGGACAGCGTGGAGTGGCAGAGACCCCGCAGCGAGGGTGCGGCTAGGTTCTGCCACAGGGTCAGGCTGGCACTTCTTCAAGGCCTCTCCCAGCTTCCTGGCGCTTCCCCGGCTGACTGCCTCCCTCCTCCAGAGGAAGGCAGCCTCTTATCTGGGCTTATCTCCTGCCAATTGAGTGTTTTCATTCTTTGTTTTTGCTGCAGCCTCAGGCAAACAGATAGGGTGGGGAGGCGACAGAGCAAGGGCTTCCAGAGCTGGCCCTTCCCAGGGCTGGGGGCCTCTCCCCTTTGCCCTGCTCCCTCAGGGTTAATACCATTGTCCAAACCCTCCCTGCGTCTGTGGTCAGGCCTGGTCCTGTCCCCAAATTGGCGTACTCTATTCTGTGGCCAGGCCCCTCAGCCACCAAGGCCTATCTTCCTGATTTGGCTTGCCTCTACACATACAAACACTCCATGTCGGTCCCTGGGTCCTCAAAGGCCCGGCTAAACTCCAAACGCCCCGGTATGACATTCCAACCCCCTCAGAATCCTGGCCTCTTCTGCCCCCGCCCCCATCCTTCCATGGGTTTTTTCTCTACGGGGAATGACCGCTCCCTCCTCCATCTCTCTCTTCAAGGCCCAGCGCTAACTCACCTCCTCCCTGAAGCCCTCCCGGACTTCCCCTTGCCGGAGGGAGCCGCCCTCACCCCGGTTCTGAGTCCCTGTTACAGCACTCAGCTCGCGGTAACTCCACTCTAAGAGGCTGGTTCTCCCCCGGCCGCCAGGAAGCTTCTGACGGCAGAGCTGTGGCGTAATTCATCTCTGTGTACCCGGTACCAAGCGCTGGCCGGTCTATAGGGGGCGCCAATAAATCTTTCTGGAATTGAGCTCCGAGCTCTGCTCCCAGGTCCTGGTGAAGATTCTCAGTTCCCTAGTGACCAGTCCAGTCACAGCCCTGGGCCCAGCCTTCCGTCGCCCCGTCCCCTGCTCCGCACGTCCTGCCCGTTCCCTAGACAGAGCTGGCTCCAGGCCGGCCACACAGTAGCTGCTTGAAAGGACTGACCCAAATAGGAACAAATGACCCTGGGGAACGGCGGCACGGTTTGCAGAGTGCGGAATTCCGGCGGCCGGCCGGCCTGCAGTTCCCAATTAGCATATTAGAGATAAGGACCTGGAGGTGCCCGAGGCCCGGCTGCGCTCCGCTTTCCGGAGACCAAGCAGCCCTGGCTCTGGTCGCCGCCTGGACCCCTTCCTGGTCTCGGTTCCAGGTTAAGTCACTCAAAAAGAGCCGTGTAAAGCGAGGGCATCTTTTGAAACTGTCAGTGCTAGCTAGCGCTTCCCCAGCCTGCGAAACCCCAAGCGACGGAGCGAGGAGACTCGGCAGCACAAACGCGGGCTTTATTAGCATATTTCGTTGCCAGCGATGGTCCGCAGCGATACCGCGGAGGAAAGGGCTCTGGTGAAGTTGAAACTTTCCCAGCTTGCAACTTGGCGCAGACGCTAGGGGTAGCCCAGCGCCGGGGGCGGGGTCACGGAGCCACTTCCGGCGGCTAAGGGCGGATAAACTTCAAAACTTCCGACGGGGCCAAACCCCTCCGTACTCCTCGTACACACCGGAAGCGAATTCGGTCTTTGGGTCAGATCGCCTCCTTCGAAAAGGAAAGAACTGATCCTCTTTCTTGCATAAAGCCTGCGGAAAAGACTTCCGCCCACAGCCAAGATGGCCGCCGGCGGCGCCGAGAAGGGGGGAAGAGTTTCGGGCTGTGGGACTGGTCATTGGGAGGGGGCGGAGCCTCCTCTCCCCAAGTTCCGATCCCACCAGGACAGGATGACGCGCGTCCAGCTGGGGCTTTGTCGCATCTGCGTCGCTGTGCCCGCGCTCCTCGGGCGAGGAAGTCCCTTTGGGGTGGGAGGAGGAAAGGGTTAAATGAGTTAGCTTGTTCTGGCAGCCCGAGTCGGAGCCCTCCACCTCCGGAATCCCACCGCTAAGTGAGATGCCGGCGGACCTAAAGACCGTAGCTCCCGGCATGCCCTCTACCGAGGGGAAGAAGGTGGAAGGACCGCTTGGGCCCTCAGGAGTGGTACTGGTTAGATCCCAGACGCACCGTGCCAGGGACGCGGGGAGAGAACGCCTAAGACCCTGTAAGCCCCAGAGACCGAGACCTAGCCGCGAAGCCGGGACAGCAATTCAAGAACTAAGTAATTCTGAAGTTGAGGCCAAAGAACCTGGATATCGGAAAGGGGCCGACCGGGAGCACAAATTCCAGCATGCCTCGCGCCCCGAGAATTTGGGGAACTCAAGCGCTTTAGCCTTCTGACGCACGGTCTGGACTACAAATACCGGCAGGCCCTGGGACGCAGGAAGGGTCAGGCCAGAGGGAGAGGAGGGGTCCCGGAACTACAGATCCCGACACGCTTTGGGGCCGGCGCTCACCTTGAAGGAGCCCTGGAACTCGTCGCTCATCCTCCGGAGCTCGCGGCCATAGCGCAGTGCAGCACAGAGGTTGGGGGGCGCTGAGCTCGAGCGCCCCCGGAAAGGGCTGAGCTCTTCCTCCTCCATCCCTTCATCCTCCTCGGGCCCCGCGGGGTACGAGCTGTGGCGACTCCGGGTCTCCACAGCCCCAGCGCCTGCACAGGGGACGGGGGCGACCTGAGTCTCCACTCCTCTGCGCCCCCAGCCTTGCCAAAGCCCTTGGCACCAGCTCCTCGCCCGCTGATGTCTCTGTGTGCACAGTACCTCGGAAGCCCAGTTCAGTTCCTTCATATGTAAAGCTCATGGGGCTTTGTGAAGATTTGGATTAACTTCTCATTAATCCCACAAATCTTAATTGAGCCCCATTAATGGGCCAGGCCCTTAGTGTATTGAATGACCTCTGCCTCTGTGCCTGCCATAAAACAAGGACGTAAGTAGTATAGTTATCAGCGCAAGACCATGGGGCCTCAGGGCACTCTTGGAGGAAATCAATCACCTGGATGAGGTTTCCTGCCCTGGGCAGGGCTGAACTCCACCTCTGCAAGTGATTTGCTGGGGCCCATTTGTTTCACTGTTGTGGCCTAGGGAGACCTTGGGCCCCTGGAGAGCAAGGACCTGTCAGCAGCATGTCTGGACCTCCCAAGCACCTGCTTTGGAGAAAGAGTCGGAAGGGTGTGTTGACTTTTGATTATGGAGCACTATGTGCCAGCCCTGGAAATTCCCTCACTATGCTCCTTACCTCCTAAGAAGTGAGTCCTAACACTGCCTCCATTTTACAGACAAGAAGACAGAGGCTTAGAGAGCGGAGACTTGTCGACGGTCACACAGTATGAAGCTCTCAGGTTGGAAGTCTCTCGAGGTTTCTTGGACTCCAGAGTCCAGTGATCAACCACTGAGCTACACCTCTTCCCTTACCAAACCACCCTTCAACTCTAAGCCAGTGTGCTCACCTCTGTGTGGGGACAGACCTATCCCCTACTAACCAGTGGCCGTGGGAAGGTCACATAAAACAGTGTGAAAGTGCTCTGAAAGCTGGAAGTAAACGACGGGTTCTCATTCACGGTCGCCTCTCCTGTGTTCTGAGTCTGTCTGACCTGTGTACCTTGTGCCATCCCTCCACTCCTGCCAACCCCAACCCCAAAATCGAGACCAACAGAGACCTAGAACCAGTCCCAGGAGCAAAAACCCAGAGCTACCTAGTAGCGTGAAAGCCAGCATGAAAACAAGAGCAGGGGAAGGTGCTCAGGGGCCCCAGCAAGGCCCATCTGTTAGGGAAGGCATTTTGGAGGAAGTAAGATTTAGGCTCTGAAGCCAGGGTATAACAGTGTCTCATCCTCTCCCACAGGCCCTTACGCAAAGCCCTGCGGGTAACTTTCAGGGGCTGCAGGGCCTCCAAGGGGCCCAGCTCCAGAGACGTGTCTAAGAAAGCTAAGGAGGGAAGAGGGTGCTGGATCCAGAAAGGCTTAGGCTAAGAGGGTGGTCAGAGCTCCTGGCTGTTCTGAGCTTCACCAAAGTCCAGGCCTGAGGTTAAGCAGGAACACCATCAAGCCTCTGAGGAGTGAGGTGGAAGTGGGAACAGGCAGCTAAATCAGAAATAAGGATGGAAGAGACAGGAATAGAAAGACCCTTGATAAGGACAGGCCCACCTACAGAGCACTTTCCAGTTCTGTGGAGTGTGCGGGCTTGGGCAGAGGCAGGAGGCCCACCTCAACCAGATTCCTGCATTGTGATCTTGTGCCCCCCACCTTTTTTAAGATTCTATTTATTTGAGAGAGAGAGAGAGAGAGGAAGAGAGTGCATGCTCACGGACAGAGGGGTGGAGCAGAGGGAGAGGGAGAAGCTGACTCCCCGCTGAGCACAGAGCCCAAGGAGATGCAGGGCTCAATCCCAAGACCCTGGGATCACAACCTGAGCCAAAGGCGGACACCCAACCAACTGAGCCATCCAGATGCACCACCTTGGGCCCTTTTCTAACTTGGTGGGGCCTCAGTATCCTCCTCTATGAAATGGGGGCAGGGGTACCTAGGTGGCTTGGTTGTTTGGGTGTCTGCCTTCAGCTCGGGTCATGATCCCGGGGTCCTGGGATCGAGCCCCTCGTTGGGCTCCCTGCTCTAAGGGGAGCCTGCTTCTCCCTCTCCCCCTGCTCATGCTCTTTCTCTCTCAAATAAATAAAATCTTAAAAAATAAAAGAAATGGGGGCAGCCCCCATCTCCCAGGACCACCCCAGGAACAGATAAGACAAGAAAAGCACTAGGTTCCGTCCCCTTTACATCCTGAAGCCTCCCAGCTTCCCAGGGAGGTGGCCGCTAAGTTCCCCTATATTACAGATGAAGAAGTGCAGGCACCTAGAGGTTAGGAACTTGCCAGAGGTCCTGCAGTGGGCACACCCTCCTAGCCACTTAAGGGCTCACGGAACGTCAGCTATTCTCCGTTACTAGCTTTTAAGAATGCACACAAACCACCACACCTGACAGACGCTAGGCCCAAGAGCTGGAAAGTGAGTGACTTGCTCACGCTGCCCCCTCGCCCAAAAATCAGAACAAGCAGAAGAGCACTCGCCATGTCAGGTTGGAAGGGCTTCACCTGAATTGATTCATTAGGTCCCCACCGTACCCTATGAGGAAGGTTCCTCACTGTCCCTATTTTACAGAGGAGAAAAAACTAAGGCACAGAGAGGGTGAGGCACTTCCCCAGTGTCACACAGCTAGCAGGTGGGATCCAAACCCCAACCAGCCTGGCTCCAGGGCCTGTGTGCTTAATGCTCGCGCCCCAGGTTCCCAACATCAGCCCCACGGGCCACCTTGGGAGTGCCGCTTGGGGAAGGCACCTCTGGGCCTTCTGTGACTGCCAGCCCTACCAGGAGCCTATCCTCTGGGGCAAGCTGTTTTCACCAAAGCCATGGACTTAGCGATGCCAAGCCAGCCACCATCAGAATGATGAGCATATGTGTAAACTGAGCTTTTTAAAAGTGTCCTTCTCTTTACTGGAAAAAAAAACTGAGGAATTTTCTGTGAACTCCCTGCGGGAGTGGACATGCTCACTCTGAACTAACCCACCTTCAAACAAGCTCTCGCCCCTACAGGGCCCTGGGCAGGACAGAGGTGGCCTCTCCCAACTCTGGGCAAGTTAATGGGAGAGGGCGTGGCTCCTGCCTGGGTGTGAGCCTGGGTGTGTGCTCAGGCTTGCCCACTCCCACCATCCTCTCAGCCCTCCTGGGGCTGGGGTGGGGGGAGCGGGAGGGGCCTCTGGCTGGAGGTGCCCCAAGGCCCAGCAAAGCTTTAAGTTCTTTACCGTGGGTCTTCTGGGTAAGCGCGTAGGGCCGGACACATCCAAGTTCACGCTTCTGAGAGCATCCTTACACACTTAAAACGGTGGTAATCCAGGCACCTTTGAGGCAGTGAAGCTTTGCCATCAGGCAGCTCTGGGTTTGAATCCTTTTTTTTTTTTTTAAAGATTTTATTTATTTATTTGAGAGAGAGAGAATGAGAGATAGAGAGCACGAGAAGGAAGAGGGTCAGAGGGAGAAGCAGACTCCCCGCTGAGCAGGGAGCCCGATGCGGGACTCGATCCTGGGACTCCAGGATCATGACCTGAGCCGAAGGCAGTCGCCTAACCAACTGAGCCACCCAGGCGCCCTGGGTTTGAATCCTGACCTCCTGCATGCAGGTGCTCACATACTGCTTGCCCCCCCCACAATGTGGCACCCCAAACTGAGCAGGCGCGTGAGGCCCATCAGCTTCTGGCACCTGCAGGAAGCCCAGACTCCCTGTCTACCCTAAAGCCATTTGGGGTACAGAAATCCCTTACTGCCCTGCAAAGAACATGCCATCTTGCTCACAGCTGCTGAATCAGAAAACATTCTAAAGCAGAGGCCGGCAAATGTTTTTGGTAAAGGGTCAGAGAGTAAATGTTTGGGCACTGCAGGCCACGCAGTCTGTTAACAGCTACTCAGTTTTGTGGTCACTGCTTGAAAGAAGCCATAAACAATATATAATTGTGTTGCTGTATATTCCACTACAATTTAAAAAATGTCAAAACTATTCTTAGCTCATGAGCTGACAAAAAAAAAAAAAAATAGGGACTTAGTGGTTTGTCAACCCCTGCTTTAAACCCAACTGTGTCTGTCCTCTGCCTAAAACCTTCAGTGGCCCCCCCATTGCCAAGGAGGTAAAGTCCAAACTCCTTAGCGTGGCTTTCAAGGCCTTTACATTCTGGTTCTAACTTAAACTTTACTTGTCCATTTTGAGGAGGGCATGGGGGTTATTCACGTCTACCTCCACCGAATGAACAGCAGTCCTCAGCTCTGCTCAGAGCCTGGACCAACTCACAGTAACAATAACAGCAACAACGGCAGTAAGAGTAAGAACAGCAAACGTTCCTCTGGGCCAGGCACTGTTTCTAAGCACTTTTCCTATATTAACTGATCAAATCCCCCCTACAAGAAGGGAGGACGAGCTCTATTCTCATTTTACAGATAAGCAAACAGAGACCGACAGAGTTAACTAGCCTGCTCAAGTTCAACCTGCTAATAGAGGGTGGAGCTGGGCTTGAACCCTGCGGTCTGGCCCACTGGGCGTTCCCCCTTCCCTCTCCACCATCCACACACATCCCCACAGCTCACCGCGCACCTACCTGTCCCGGGCACTGGGCTACGCGCTGGGGCCGTCACAGCACAAAAGGTGGCCCAGTCTCTGCCCTGGGGACACAGACAGTCCAGTCCCACAGGGCCCAGGGGCAGGGAATATGAAGAGTGACGGGGCTCTGCCCACCTGGAGGGGGCAGGGCTCTGTGGTTCTGGCGGGCCACCAGCACTTGCCAATCTTTTATGAGAAAATCATTTGCTTTTTAGGTATTGAAAACTAAGTCAAGGGGCGCCTGGGTGGCTCAGTCGGTTAAGCATCTGCCTTCAGCTCAGGTCATGATCCCAGGGTCCTGGGATCCAGCCCCATGTTGGGCTCTCTGCTCAGCAGGGAGCCTGCTTCTCCCTCTCCCTCTGCCTGCCACTCTCTCTCGCTCTGTCAAATAAATAAATAAAATCTTAAAAAAAAAAGAAAGAAAAGAAAACTGGGGCGCCTGGGTGGCTCAGTCGTTGGGCGTCTGCCTTCGGCTCAGGTCGTGACCCTGGAGTCCCGGGATCGAGTCCCGCTTCGGGCTCCCGGCTCCGCGGGAAGCCTGCTTCTTCCTCCCCCGCTCCCCCTGCTTGTGTTCCCTCTCTTGCTGTCTGTCAAATAAATAAATAAAATCGTAAAAAAAAAGAAAACTAAGTCAAGGGGGGAATGGAGGGATGGGGTCACTGGGTGATGGGCATTAAGGAGGGCACGTGATGGGATGAGCACTGGCTGTTACATGTAACTGATGAATCACTGACCTCCACCTCGGAAACTACTAATACATTATATGTTAATTAATTAAATTTAAATAAAAAAAACCTTAAGTCAAAGTTTAAGAACTCCTGTCAGTCCTTACACGTGATGGTTATTTTCACCCCTCCGGCCCTCCTCCTGGAAGGGTCTGGAGCTGGGGAAGGTGCCTCTGCCCCCAGGCCGCACACCCCCTGGTGCAGGAGCTTCCTCCAGCCCCGTCTTTTTTCATTCCCAGGACCCAAGTTGCCCTTCTGCTTTCCAGCCTCTCCTTCCCTGCCCTTCCTTCTCCAGCCCTGTCTGGCTCTCAGTCCCGGTCAGAACCTTCTGTAACTCTGTCCCAAGCCTCGCAGCTCCTACCTGGCTGGCTCCCTCCCTTGGAAGCCCACTCGAGTGACGCCAGAACTCCCAGAGCAAGCCTACACACCACACCAACCATTCCCTCCCCTCGCAGGTACCCTCAAGCACCCCTCCCCAGCTGGGCTGAGACAGGCACAGCTCTGGTTAAACTCCAACTCCCCGCTGGCCCCCGCGAGCCCCCAGCAGCCAGTGTGGCTGGAAAAAGCACAGCCATGCCGCCTCCGTTTCAGCTTGTGGCCACGGGCTCCTGGGCAGCTCAGTTGGTTAAGCATCTGCCTTCGGGGGCGCCTGGGTGGGCTCAGTTGGTTAAGCGACTGCCTTCGGCTCAGGTCATGATCCTGGAGTCCTGGGATCGAGTCCCACATCGGACTCCCTGCTCAGCAGGGAGTCTGCTTCTCCCTCTGACCCTCTTCCCTCTCGTGCTATCTCTCACATAAATAAATAAAATCTTAAAAAAAAAAAAAAAGCATCTGCCTTCGGCTCTGGTCATGATCCCAGGGTCCTGGGATTGAGCCCCGCATTGGGCTCCCTGCTCAGCAGGGAGGCTCCTTTTCCTTCTCCCTCTGCCCTTCCCGCCCACTCATGCGCGTAGGCGCTCTCTCTCTCTCTAACTCACTCTCAAATAAATAAATAAAATCTTTAGAAAAAAAGTTTATAATTAAAAAAAACATTCGTGGCCATAAAACCCAGTGGCACCCTTGACATTGCCCAGCCCACCTTGCATGCTCTATGCTTGAGGATGGACGACCACTTCAAACCTAATCCTCTCTCCTCAACCCTTTTCTGGAGAAACTGGCAGCACCCACAAGAGAAACTTCTACTACTTCCCATGAAGTATCTACCCACAACCACGCACCCATGTCCACTGCTCCGCGTTTAGCTGAGCCAGGCCTCCCCAGGCTCCAGACCCCTCTCTCCTACTCAAAGACATCTCTCTAGCTAGCCTCCCTTCTCTCCTGCCTCATCTGGTAGCTCCCTGGCTCCTGGATTACTCCCATCAGCTTACAGACAGGCTATTTTCTTTCCCCTTTAAAAAAAAAACAAAACCAAAAACAACAACCAAACAACCCTTCCTCGATCCTCCTTGGGCCTTCTCTGCTCCCCTTCCTGGAGCACAACTGCCAAGAGTGGGCTCTCCTTTCTGTCTCCACCTCTCTTCCCGTTATCCGTCCCCACTGAACTGAGCTCAGCCTCAACCTCCGCACCAAAACTGCAATGGCCCCCTGTTGGCGACTCCCGGGCTCCACTCCCAGCCCTCCTCTAGCCAGAAGCATCCCCTTGCGGCGCGGGCCCTGCCTGCTCCTGGTTTCCCTCCCATACTGCTGGTAATTCCTTCCAGGTCCCCCCTGCGGGCTCCTTCTCTGCTGCTGCCCTCTGAAGGCCAAAGCCCCAGGCTCAGCCCAGGCCCCTGCCTGTCTACACTGGCTCCCCGGGCCTCAGAGAACACGACCTCAGTGATTGACAACTCCCACCTCCCACGTGTATAAATCCCGCCTAGACCTAACCCTACTGGAAATGTCCACCTGGCTGCCCAAAAGGCCCCTCTACCCTCACCTGGCCCAAACCAGGCTCCTGATTTGGCCGAAGTTCCGTCAGAGTTAAGAGCAGCTCTGTCCTCCAAAGTGCCCAGGCCAGATTCCTTGCAGCCACCCCTGACTCCTCTCTTCCCCCCACACCCCACACCCAGTTTGTTGGCAAATGCTGCCAGTTCTACCTTCAAAATAAACCCAGAGCCCAGCTATGTACCATCTCCTCTGCCACCACCGGGCCCAAGCCATCATATCCTCCCTCACTGGGACTCTCGCAGCAGCCTCCACCGCACGCCCCCCGCCCCTCCCCGGGCTGATTTGCCCACTGCAGGCTAGTCTCAACAGAGCCCCTGGTGGTACTGTTGACCCCAAATCAGACCGCCCTGCCTCTGCTCAAAGCCCTCCCGTGTGTTTTCACTCAAAGTGAAAGCCAACCTCCTGACACAGGCCTCCCAGGCCCTGCCCAGATGCCCCTCCCCCCCATTAATCCCTCACTGCATTTCTACCTCTCCTCCCCCCAGGGGCCCAGACTGTGTCCTGCCCTCAGGGCCTTTGCATTTGCCCTTCCCTTGGCCAGGATCTGTTTTTCCAGCCAGGATCAGTTTTTCTGCAGATAGGGGCAAGCCTCACCTCTGACCACTTCCAACTTTGGCTCAAATGTTGCTTCGTACCAAGGCTGACCCTGATCACCTCAGTTAGAGTCACTCCCCCAGCCCCCCACCAACTCTGGATTCCAAAGAGAAAGTAAAGAATGTTTCTGGCGCTGCCATTACGCATCATACCATTTGTTTGTTTGTTGACAGCCTGTCTCTTTCCACTCAACTAGAATGGAGGCACCACAAAGGGCAAGGACTTTTATCTCTTTTGTTCACTGATGCACCCCTGGCAGCTGGGGCTGCACGTGGCACAAATTAAGCACTTGATACGGAGGATGAAGAGGAACAGCGAGGTGGGGGGTGGAAAGCCGTGAGCAGCAAGAGCAAAGATCTGGACTGTAGAGGAATTAAAAGCCTGTGGAGTTCAGTCTGACAAAGTGTGTGTGTGCGGGCTGGGAAGCAGGACTTCGTAAGCCTTCTTGTTTCTGAACGTGACGATGGGGACATTTCGGCTTCGTGACGTTAGGGATAGGAGTTCTGTTTACAGAAGATCGCTATGGTTGTTCCAGGTGCTGACACCTGGGGTGGGCACTGGGAGGTAGGCTGCTGGGGAGAAATGGCCGCTGTTCTCCAGTGCCCATCCTTCCATCTCAGCACTGGGTCCCCTCGCTGAGTGTGGATAGACTCCTTGGGGTCACTTGCCCCTGGCAACTGGCAAGGATGACCCTAGTGTGGGTGTGTGACACAGGGCAGGAAAGCACACACCTGGGGGCTAAAGTCCAATTTCAGGGAAGGTGCAAAGCCTGGGGTGGGGCACCTTGGAGTCTTCCAGCCCCGCTTCCTACCAAAGGCAATGCCAACTAAGTGGGACCTTAGGCAGGTCACTTCCCCCATCTGGCTCACGGGCTGTCTCTAGGTAATTTCTGTCCTGGTCCTACGCTAACAGCTACATTCTTTGAGCATTTACTATGCGCTGGCACTATAATTAAGTGCTTCCTATATATCTCTGCTAATCATCCCAACAGCCCTACAATGGTGGTGATTAATTTCTCTGTTTTACAAAAGAGGAATCTGAGGTGCAGAGAGGTTAGGCACTTACTTGAAGCCAGCCAGCGAGTGGGGATGCAGCTGGGATGCGGGGAGCTACCGGGCTGGGGGCAAGGTGGATAGGCAGGTGGTTGGGGGGTGGGTACCTACCTCCATGGTGGTTGCTGCTGGCCGGCTGCCCCTGCTGGTGACCAGCTTCCCCTAGGAGGCCTGGGGCCGTCTGCCGGTGCTTACCAGGGCCTGGGGGCCGGTCCCCTGTGGGGCTGGGGCCCAGGCCCCTATCTGCAGGACTGGAGTCTTCCTGCTCACTGGGCTCAAACTCTGGGATCTGGAACATGCTCTGGGCTGTGGGGGCAACATGGTAGGTAGTTAAGGCACAGCTGGGGGAAATAGTGGCCAGTGAAGGGGGGGCAGCAGATGCTTCTAGCTCCCTCTCCCACCTTAGAACCCCAAGTTCACCCTGCCTCCCAGGCCCGGATTTGTCCACTGACTCTAGCTGGGCAGGTCTTTCAGCCTGTCCACCCAGGACCTAAATCTGTTTTGGAGCCCTGGTGCTGTGAAGCAGTCCCAGGCCCCTACTTAGGCCCCGGCCCACCCTGCCCTCGGTGATGGGACACGAGTCTTACCCCAAGCCCGATCTCGAGGCCCCTGACGCGGGCCTGCCGCCTCCCTCTAGTACCGAGGGAGCCCGGCCCTAGTTGCCCGGGCAACGGGAACTGTCACCGACCCGGCCCAATCAGCTCTTGAAATGTCACTAGGGCTGTCCAGGGGGCGTGGCCGCTCCCGGCCCAGGCTCCGCCCCCGCCGGCGGACCTGCTCCCGGCCCGCCGCCCTCGTCCTGGGTCCCTTCCTCGCCTCCCGCCGCTCAGTTCCCGACTTCCTTGTGCCTGGGCCATGTGTGGGAGCAGGTGAGGGATTCTCTGGGGTCCCCACTTGGAACCTGGAGACCAGCTTCTGCTGACAAGCCCTTCAGTCCCTCTGGGCCTTAGTCTCCACTCCTGTAAAATGAAGATAATGACACCTCCCTTAGAAGCCAGTGAACTTTGTAAACCGAGTGGTGATTACTGTGGATGAAAGCACTTTGCAAAGCTTCAGTTGAAGCTCAGCCGTCGATGCAGGTGTTGTTGCTGTTGTCACTGCTTCATCTGGATGCAAGTGTTGCTGCTGTTGTCACTGCTCCGTGTGGACTGGGTAGCCGGGTCGGGAAGTCCCGCTCCCTCTTCCCCACAGTGGAAACCTCGCACCGCCCGCCTCGGGGGCACTACTCTCCGCGCCAGCTCCGGAGCGCTCGAGATAAGCAAGGGAGCCTCCTCCCCGGCAGGATGACTGCCCCGGCGCAGGAGAGGGGGCCCCGTTGAGGGTGGCCGTAGGACTCGCTAAGGCTTCGCGCCGAGCAGGCTGCCGACCAGGTGAGCGGGAACCGCGGCCCGCCAGGGAGAGGGGCGGGCGTGCCTCCCCGGGACTGCTGGGCCCTGAGGGTTAAGCCCAGGGGGCGGGGCCCGGGGGCCATCTTAGCTGTGGGCGGAAGTTTCCTTCGGAGAGCCGGTGAGGGGAAGTTGTTGCCGCCCCCCGGGCGGGCGGCGCGATCTCGATTTGGGGATGGGGAAGAAAAGCACGGGAACTGGCTGCCTCCCAAACAAACGAGGGCAGGTGGCTCCGGGCACGGCCCACCCGGGCGCCCGCCGGATTGCTGTTCCGCCCCAGCGTCTCGGCCTCCCGCTGCCTCTAGTAACCCGTGGCACCCGTAGGCGGCGCGGCGCGGGGCTGCGGGGCTGGCGGGGCCAGACCCTGCGCATTTAGCGTAGCGAACGGCGCCCGCGCAGACGCAGGCGCAGGCGCAGGCGCAGGAGGGGGCGGAGCAGCGGGAGCCGGGGAGCTGGGGAGCCGGAGCCCCGGGTCGCAGCGACCAGAGCCGGCTCCCCCAGCGGCGTCCTGAGGACCCGGCGTCGGCCTCCTCCCGCACCCTCCGAGGCTGGAGAGTGGATGAAGTGGGGGGTGGGGTGGGGGCAGCGTCCGGAATTCCGAGGACAGGAGGCAGAGGCCATCCCCAATCCGGATTATTGGAAGGGAGAGAGACCCCCAGTTTGGGGAGGGGGAGAGCTGGGCGTTGAGCGTGCCCGGCAGCGGGCGCTGCCTTTAGCGGAAGGGTATCTGCCGGCTCTCCCCCTCCAGCCGGGACGACTCGAACAAGCAAGGCCAGGGACCCCTGTCCTTCATTCTCTGCACCCCCTCGCCCTGGCTCTGGGGCTGGCCCAGGGAGGAGACCCTGCCCACTTCCCGCCTCTGCCCTCCACAGGGTCTGTCCTTCCACTTCCCAGAGTGAGGGGCCCAGGCCCCAGGCTGCCTGTGTCCCGCTGCAAGGGCAGGGTCCCTCTGTTGAGGGGGAAGGGCCTGGCCAGCTGCAGCTTCTTCCCTCCTGAGCTCCCCATCTCTGTCGCTGCACCCTGCAACTCCCATCCCTCCATATTTATTTCCCTGGCCCCCTGCCAGCCCTCCATCTCTTTCTCTGGGATTCAGGCCTCCCTGACATGGAGAGTAACCTGTCTGGCCTGGTGCCTGCTGCTGGGCTGGTCCCTGCGCTGCCTCCTGCCGTGACCCTGGGGCTGACTGCGGCCTACACCACTCTGTATGCCCTGCTCTTCTTCTCCGTATATGCCCAACTCTGGCTGGTGCTCCTATATGGGCACAAGCGTCTCAGCTATCAGACAGTGTTCCTGGCACTCTGTCTGCTCTGGGCTGCCTTGCGCACCACCCTCTTCTCCTTCTACTTCCGAGATACCCCCCGAGCCAACCGTCTGGGACCCCTGCCCTTTTGGCTTCTCTACTGCTGCCCTGTCTGCCTGCAGTTCTTCACACTGACACTTATGAACCTCTACTTTGCCCAGGTAACCATGGTAATGGGTGGGGTGGGCTATGGGGTGGCAAGCCCAGAGGCCCAAAGGAATGATGGGCATCTCTGCTCCCAGGTTGTGTTCAAGGCCAAGGCGAAGCGCCGGCCGGAGATGAGCCGAGGCTTGTAAGTACACGGGACATATGGGCATACCCCCCAGGCCAGGGGCAGGGAGCCGCCTGGCGTCCATTTCTTGCCAACCCTGTGCAGTGCCTAGGCGGGGACAACTTAGCAAATGTTTGCAAAAGGGCCATGAAAAGTTAGGCACGTGGTGCAGACGGCTCAGCAAAGGCACTGCACTGGTGAAGGGCAGCGTTGCTAGAAACAGACATGCTAGTGTGAAGGGAGAGGGTCCCAGCGTCATCCACGATGGAAGAGGAGCTGGAGGGCCCAGCCCTCGGAAGCCCCAGACTGCTCTTCTGGCTGACCTTGGGTGGTGATAAGCTGGTCATTTATATAACGTCTTACAGTTTATTAAGAGCTTTCACAAACATTTTTACAACTTATCTGTGAGGCTGTTACTATCCCCATCTGAGAGATGAAGAAACTGAGGCCCAGCAAGGTAAAGCCACATGTTCAAGGTCATAGATCTGGCAGAAGACAGAGCCAGGGCTTACACCCAGGTTTGTTTGCCTTTCTTTCTTTCTTTCTTTCTTTCTTTCTTTCTTTCCTTTCTTTCCTTTCTTTCCTTTCTTTCCTTTCTTTCCTTTCTTTCCTTTCTTTCTTTCCTTTCTTTCTTTCTTTCTTTCTTTCTTTCTTTCTTTCTTTCTTTCTTTCTTTCTTTCTTTCGATTTTATTTATTTGAGAGAGAGAGTGCACAAGTGGGGATGAGGGGCAGAGAAAGAGAGAGAAGCAGACTCCCTGCTGAGCAGGGAGCCTGGGATCATGACTCCATCCAAAGGCAGACAACCAACTGAGCCACCCAGGCACACCCCAGGTCTCTCTCAGTCTTGTGTTCTTTCCACTGTATTATAGCTGTCAGTCACCATCTGACCTCTGTGGGCCTCGGTTTCCCCATCTGTAAAACTGGAGAGCCGGGGTTCAGACTGGATTGGTCTGGATTGGTTCTGATTGACATTGGGGTCTCCTGGGGACATTTGGGGGGTCAGGGAGTGCCAGCAATGGTTGTCTGGGGCTGACTGTGCTGTGGGCTGCAGGCTGGCTGTCCGAGGGGCCTTCGTGGGGGCCTCGCTGCTCTTTCTGCTGGTGAACGTGCTGTGCGCTGTGCTGTCGCGCCGGCGCCGGGCACAGCCCTGGGCCCTCCTGCTGGTGCGAGTCCTGGTGAGCGACTCCCTCTTTGTTATCTGCGCACTCTCTCTTGCTGCCTGCCTCTGCCTGGTCGCCCGGCGGGCGCCCTCCACCAGCATCTACCTGGAGGCCAAGGTAGGGCCACAAGCCCTGATCCCCAGGTGTCCCTTGGGGTCTCTGGGCAGTGATCTTCCGGGTAGAGAGGGAGCTGGAGCTTCTCCTCCCTGAGGGTCCTCTATTGTCATCTGTGCCAGGGGACCAGTGTGTGCCAGGCAGCTGCGATGGGTGGCGCCATGGTCCTGCTCTACGCCAGCCGGGCCTGCTACAACCTGGCGGCCCTGGCCTTGGCTCCCCGGAGCCGGCTGGATGCCTTCGATTATGACTGGTACAACGTCTCTGACCAGGTGGGCATTCAGCACCTCGGCTTCCTCCTTAGTAGCCATGGCTCTTGGACCCTAGTTGGCCTTGACTCTGTCTGGGTCCCCCCTTTCCCCCCCCCCGGCACAGTTGTGGATTATGCAAACCCTGCCTTCCCACAGGCGGACCTGGTGAATGACCTGGGGAACAAAGGCTACCTGGTGTTTGGCCTCATCCTCTTTGTGTGGGAGCTGCTGCCTACCACCCTGCTGGTGGGCTTTTTCCGGGTGCACCGGCCCCCACAGGACCTGGTGAGGGCCAGCGGAGACGGGTGGATGCCGGGAATCCCCGGGCCGGGGTCTGGCGGGGCTGTGGGAAGCCAGTGGTGGGGCGGGAGAAAGCACGATGGTGGTTTCCTCCCCCAGAGCACCAGCCGCATCCTCAATGGGCAGGTCTTTGGCGCCCGTTCCTACTTCTTTGACCGGGCCGGGCACTGTGAGGACGAGGGCTGCTCCTGGGAGCACGGCCGTAGCGAGAGCACCAGGTAGGAGCCCTGGCCCTGCCTCAGGTCCTGCGGGCTCCCAGCTCGCTCCATGGAGCCATGGGGATCTAGACCCTGGTCCTGGCACTTTCCCCCTCGGCCCCACCCCTGCCCTGCCCCTGTTTCCTGTCTGTACAGGGTGAGGTCCCCTCTGGTTTCCACCTCAAGATGCAGTTTGCCACAGTCTCGAGGGTTCAGGCCCTGGGGGCTGGAAAGCTGGGGCCCTGGGCCTTGTGCTAAGCCTCTCTCCCCACCCTGACTCTTGTGGATCTGGCCCTGGTCCCTGCCTTGGGACCGATCCTTGTTTCTCTGCCTGCAGCATGTCGGGCAGTCTAGGCTCTGGCAGCTGGTACGGCGCCATCGGGCGGGAGCCAGGCTGGTGCGGGGGCAGCCAGACACGGACCACTCCTCTGCTCTTCTCCCAGGTGCTGGGACCAGGTGGCCACCACCACAGTCTCTACTCCACTCCACAGACGTGATCCCCTCTTATTCTCCCCCTTGAACACCCAGACCCCAGTCCTCCAATCCCAGGCCCCTGTGCCAAGTACATTTGCCGCTTCTTGCCCAGGATCATGGGAGGCTGTGGCCACCTCTTCCCCTGGCCGGCTCCTTGCTACTCCTGTCATAGTGAGCTTATGCTGTCCCCTAGGATGGGGGGCATGGCCCTGGCTGCCAGATGCCCGCAGCACCTTGGCATGACCTGCCGCCTCCACTTCTGCACCGGAGCCGGCTACCTCTCCTGCACCTGCCCCTCAATAAACAGTCTCTGTGCCCCTCATCAGTTCACTGTCTGTCAGTTGTCGGCTTTGTGTTCCTTGCACCACGGCCTATACAGCTGAGGGCTGACGAGACCCAGGTCCTCCAAAGGCGTGGCTGGGCTGGGCAGGGGTCACTTACCTGACGCAGGCTGATGGGCCAGGAGAGGGAGGGAGCCTGCAGCCTGACGGGCAAGGAGGCCAGAAAAGGCAGTTTCTACCCCAGTCACCTCCTCACTTGAAAAATGCCTACTCTCTCCTCAAAACCTGCTTCCTTTATGAAGCCGTTTATCTCCAGATCAGGGAGCCATGTCCCCCCCCTCCGGGGTCCTGTGGCACCATGATTATGGGTCTCTTATGCCTGTTCCCCTTGCCGGGTTGGGATTTCTGGAAACCCTGTTCCCCTGTCATCCTTCCCAACCTGGCGTCCAGGGCCGTGGAGGAGTTGGCCTGTGACTGAGTAGCCCCCACCTCCCCACCAGGTGTGCATTTGGCCAGATAGTTGGGCTGCCCCCACATAGTCTGCCTGGTGGCCCTGAGGGCCCCTTCTCTGGCTGCCCCTAAAGCTACAGTCGCTGCCTGCTGCTGCCACAGCCTTGGTAGGGCTGTCATCTGACCTGTGGCTGGGAGTCATTTATCAGAGGGTCTCTCTCCTGTCCATGTACCCGGACGTCACAGCTCCTCGGAGTTCCTGGAGCCTACCACTGATCCTGCCTTGAAACTCTTCACTTGGGATGCTCCTGGGCACCAGGCCTTCGGGGCCTCCCAAGGGAGGGCATCTGAGACTGAGAATCAGCTTGAAGCTGAACAGTCACTATTTGTTGAAAGGAAAATTGCTAACGTTTGTAGGGCACTTTATTGTGTGTGCCAGCCTCCGTTTTGAGCATTTACAAATACTGACCTCCTTAATGCTCAGAACAGCACTCCGAGGTGATAATTAATCATCCCTTTTCTGTAAGTAGGGACTGGGAGGCTCTGGAGAGCTTGAGAACACATCTGCGCCCTCTACTGGTAGGGGGTGGTCCGCCTTAGAACCCAGGCGTAAAGCCACCCACTGTGAGGGCTGAAGACCCCAGGCCAGAGGATTTTTGCAGAGATCAGGGTTTAAAGAAGTGGGTGGGAACACAGAGGGGAGCAGCTCCAAGACCTGCCAGAGCCCCGGCTGCTCAGACTGTGGGGGAGTGCTGGCTCGCGTTCCATGCTGGGATGGCCACGGGGGTAAGGACCAAGGGATGGGGCGGGAGTAGGGGCAGGAGGTGCCACGGCATGACTTTCCAGAACTGGGTCCCAACCCTACCTCAGCAATTTCAGCTTGTTTCAGTGGATCGCCCACCCCTTTGTCCCGCGGGGCCGCCTCCCTCAGGAGTGCTGAGCCCATGGGCCAGGCTGTCCCCAGGGGCGGGGAGCTGAGGGCCCTTCCGATCCGTAGTGGGCCTGGGAGATGCTGGGAGATTAACGTGGCGCCTGTCCGGAGAGGTGAGCCGGCAGATGTCAAGGCCAGGGCCGTGCCGCTGGCCACACTGGATGGCCGGCGGGGCAGTACCAGGACTCCAGTCTGAGACTCCGGGCCGGACCCAACGGCGACCCGTCTCGGGCTCCTCTGCCCCTCACCTGCAGAGACCGGCCGGAATTGGGGGGCTGGGCGGCCGCAGGTAAGGGGCTGCGGGGCACGGCGCCGGCGGCGAGGGCGCGGCACGGAGGGAGGCGCGGCGCTGGAGGGGTTAAGCTTGGAAGGAGGGGGGCTTCTGGCGGCGGGAGGGGGGTCCCAGCCCCGGAGGCCGCCCGCTCCGCCCCTGCCGCCGCCGCCGCCGCCGCCTCCGCGGCCCAGCCGGCACCCGCGAGGCCGCGCGGGAGCCCGGGCCGCAGCCGCAGCCGCAGCCGCAGCGGGGCCGACAGTGAGTGCGGGGCTGACGCGGGAGGGAGTGCGGGGCGCGGGCGGGACTCCCTGGCAGGGAGGGGTGCGCAGGGGGCGAGCGGCCGGGCGGGGCGCGCACCTCCCCGCGCGTGGGCGCCTCCGGGAGCCGTGCGGCCGCGCGTCCAGCCGCCCGCACGCTCCCAGGCGTCTGCGTTGAAGACTCTCGGGAGGCGGTGGGAGCGAACGGCGGGTGTGCAGTGTGTCTGGGTGGCGGGCGCTGCGCGGTGGCCCGGCGGCCTGGGTGTGTGGACGGGAGTGTGTGCACACGTGCGCGTGGACCTCTGGGGTGCCTCGGCCCGGCGCGCACGCCCCGGGGGGTCCGGGTGTGCTCGCGAGTCTGGGGAGTGTGCAGGTGGAGTGTGTCCGTGCAGCCTGGGCAGCGGGGCTGGCGGGAGCCGCAGGGCGGAGCGTGGGCGCGCGGGTCTTTGTGCCCGCGTGTGTGCGCGTGGGCGCCGCCGCCCGCTGTCCCCGGGGGGTGCTGACGGCTGTCCGGGAGGATGCTGCCCCGGGGCCGGCCCTGGTCGCTCCCGCCCCGTTTCTTCCCGGAACCGGGCACCCTCCCTCCCCCCAGCCCGGCCTCGCCTCTGCGCGGCGACCGGGGCCCGCCCCTGGGTTCCTCGAAAGCCCGGCGGGGCGCTGGGAGACCCGGGACGCTCCCCGCCCGGCCCCTCGCGGGTCGCGGCGGAGCGGGGAGAGGCGGGAGGGGGGAGAGAAGCGCGAAGATGCTGCCGCAGCCGCAGCGGAGGAGCCGGGACCCGCCATCCCCGTCCCCGCCCTGCGCGGTTCGGCCTCTCCTCCCGCTTCCCCTTCGCGCGCCTCAGCGCCCCCTCAGCCTCCTGCTTGGAAGCCGGTTCCTCACGCCCCCTCCAGGCCCCCGGCGTTTTCTCGCTCGGCCTGCCGGTCCCTCAGCAAGCTCAGTCTCTCTTTCCCCCTTCCACTCTCCTTCCTTTCCCTTCCCGGTGTCCTCTTCTCTTCTCCCGTCCTGGAGTCCCCGGACAGGGGCTGAGGGCCGGGCAATGGAGGTAAGGGGAAGGACCGAAGTCGGGGGACTGGGTGTGCCCTGGTACCAAGTGTCCTGGCAGAGGGATGTGAAGAGAGGACATCTATGGGCTGTAGGGCTGGGGGCTCCAAGGACCTTTGGGTGTGTGGGGGTTGGAGGAGGAGGGTGGAGGGGTGGCGGGCTAAGTTATTGATCCCAGCATCCCTGGTTCTGCCCACAGTGACCGCAGCTCCCCAGGAGCCCCCTGCCCGGCCTCCCCAGGCGGGCAGCGGAATTGGCCGGGCCCCTGGGCGCGCCATGCGCAGCACCACCCTACTGGCCCTGCTGGCGCTGGTCCTGCTCTACCTGGTATCCGGTGCCCTGGTGTTCCAGGCCCTGGAGCAGCCCCACGAGCAGCAGGCCCAGAGGGAGCTGGGGGAGGTCCGAGAGAAGTTCCTGAGGGCCCATCCATGTGTGAGCGACCAGGACCTGGGGCTCTTCATCAAGGTGCGTGGGTGGGCAGGAGCCCCTTCAACAGTCACCCATGACCCCCCCCAAAAAACAGTAGCTGCATGCCAGTGGGGCCCTGCGCTGGGTTGCCGCCTCCAGACGGGCACCCGGAGGGCAGGGTGCAGTTGAGGGGTGCAGGGCAGAGGCTGGGATCCAGGTCTCTGTTTTCAATATGGCGGCCTTGGGGGCATTTGTCTGCTTTGCTTTTCCTGGCCTTGCACTGAGCTCCTGAGCTGTCTCCTTCAGTGTGATGGTGGTTGAGTGAAGGAACGAGTGAAGGAAGAAATGAATACATGGCTGGAGCACATGAAATATGTTACATTTTGCAGGCATAACGCACTGGTTCCGAGTTGCCGGATGAAATCCAGGGCGCCTGGATAATTGTGAATTTTAGCCACCAAACAACGAATACTTTTTAAAAATAAATATGTCCCATGCAGTATTTTTATTTACTGAAACTGGCAACCCTACACTGGTTTCTCTACTTCTTTGGAGTCACAGATGCCTTGGAGATGCCCAAGAACACTGTGAACACTCCCCTACCCCCTGGGAAAATGCACTTATATCCTGGTGGTTTCAGAGGGTGTCAGAGGGACACATTCAGAGGGTTCCAGGATCCCCTAAGCCTACCACCATGGATACCAGGCTAAGCAGCCCTTCTCCTCAGGACACATGCTTATGATGAAGAGGCCAGAGGAAGGGGTGGGTTCAACTTTGGTTCAATGACTAAAGAAAGTGCTGGGCTTCAGCCTCCTGGGGGTACTATCAGGTAAGCACTTTTGTTGCTTCTGTGATTTCTGAGTCACTATCATATAAAAACCCCAAGGATTAACTTTAATAAATTGATGTTTATTACTTTATTGAAGAGTACCCCTCCTTCCCTGCCTGTTATTTTGGAGGGAGGAGCCATGGGCGTGGAGGCCTCAGTGTTCCAGCTGATTCCCAAGGTGGCAGGGCCAGGAGGAGAGATGAGGATGGGGTGGGGCCGGGACACAGGCGGCTTGACATTGGCTCTGACACTTCCAGAATGCCCAGTGAGGCTCAGAGAGGCCTGGGCAGGAGAATGTGTCTGGCCAAACCACAGGGCAGAGCAGGGGAGGGAGGGAGTCTGACCTATTTTATCTTCACGATGTAAATGCTTTTTTCCTGGATAAAAAAAGAAGAAAAGGAAGGGCAGAAATTAGAAGTGTGGGCGACAGCTGCTTTCTCTTCCACAACTAGGCAGTCCTGCAGCAATTATGCACCTACTATGTGCTAGGTGCTGTGCTAATACACCGTAGGGTGAGCAGGGAAATTGCTATGGGGGTGGAACAGAGGCAGGCTCTACCCTAGAGGCTGTCACTTTGGGATGAGGAGACAGATCCATGGACAGATCACTGTAGGATTCAGTGGAAAGAGAGCTTTCTTTGCTTCCTTCTTAAACACCTGTTGTATGCTGGGCTCCAAGCTAGGTGCTGGGGGCAAGGAGGGAGATGGGGAGGAGGGGCTATGGGAGGAGCAGGTAATTGAAATGAGGCAGGTGAGCCATGTAGAATTTAGAGATGTGTGATTGGTTTGCAAGAGACCTGCAGGCCGAGGAACAGCATGGGCAAAGGCGTGGAAGTTGGAAAGCTCAGAGTGTTTTGCAGAACTCGGATTTAGCAGATGCCTAGTCATTCGAAGCAAAAATTAGAACACACAGGATGACAAGAGATTTTTTTTCCCCCTAGGTAGTGAATTTATTGGAAAAGTCTTGCAAAATAAAATTTAAATCACTTTAATCATACATTTCACTTCTTGGCTTCATTTAAGAATTACTATTACAGGAAATGGGATCATCTCAGAAAATCTGGGGGTAAGGTCACTGCAACTTGGATTTCAAATGGGGGTCCCAGGAGAGAAGGCTGGGGAAAGGGAGGTGGGGACTAGATTGAAAAGGGGCTGAGATGCTGGGCTGGGAGTTTGGACTCTATGCTGTGACAGCAGGGAGCTATGGCGGATTTGGGGCAGTCACTTTAGGAGGATTAATTTGGAATGGGTCTTGCTAATGAGGATTGCATTCAGAGAGAAAGAATGTGGTTTTTGATCTCCCCCACTGCCTTTGTGCCTTGGCTCTGTGCTCCTTGGGGAAGGGCCCCTCTGCCCCCCTCATTATGCTCTGACCACTGTCACTTAAGGCAGACACTCTCAAAACACAGACTGTCTTGGAAGGACTGCGAGGTGGCAAGAGGGGCAGACACATGGCCATTTCATTAATTTAATCTTATTTATTGAGCACCTACTATGTAGCACAGGGTTCAGCTTGGACTTCTACAGGGTGGGCGGGGGTTTGTGTGTCTACCAGCCTTCCAATATTGGGTACAAAATTTGATGGTATATGAACCTTCCTGGAGAAAGGGTCCCTAACTTCCATCAGATTTTCCAAGGCAAGGAACTCAAAACTCAGCTTTCCTAGGGCCAATGGGATTGGGGGGGGGGGGTCTGTGGAAAGCTGGGAATCACTGGGCATGATCACTCCTTGGACTAACTTAACACACAGGGCTTACTTTAACTCTGCACAACTGTCTGAGGTAGGCGTTAGCATCATCATCCAAACCTGATAGAGGCAGAAACTGAGGCACAGAGAGTTAACTTGCCCCAGGGTCACACAGCATCGATATTTGAACCCAGGCAGTCTGGTCCAGGTCTGTGCTCCTGACCTCTGTAAACTTGAAATCTTTTGTGTGAAATTAAGGGGCAAATAACTAAAATCTTTTTTTTTTTTTAAGATTGATTGATTGATTGATTGATTGATTTAAAGAAAGAGCACTCTAACACACACTCGCCAAGAGAAGGGTGGTGGGGGGAAGGGGCAGAGGGAGTGGGAGAGAGAGAATCCCAAGCAGACTCCCCCGCTGAGCGTGAGCTCAACCTGGGGCACAGTCTCAGGACCCTGAGATCCTGACCTGAGCCGAAATCAAGGGTCCCACATTTAACCGACTGAGCTATCCAGGCGTCCCAACTAAAATGTTTCTAAAACAATGTGGAGGTCAAACAAAATTGGGCCACCCAATTTGCAATGTCTACTCTGAGGGACAGCCCTCAGGAAGACCGGAGGGAGGGGGAGCGCTGGGAGCTGGAGGAAGGATACCACTCTGGAGCCTGGAGGGCCAGGGGCTTGGCCAGGACGGTAGGCAAGGGCTGAGGTTCCTCCTTCTGCGCCTTGTCCTGCAGGATGTGGCTGATGCCCTGGGAGGGGGTGCGGACCCTGACATCAACTCAACCAGTAACAGCAACCACTCAGCCTGGGACCTGGGCAGCGCCTTCTTTTTCTCAGGCACCATCATCACCACCATCGGTGGGGGAGGGGACTGGGCACCTGGAGGGGGGCAAGGGGCCGCTGGGCTTTCTCCTGGGGGAAGGTGCAGAGGGAGGAAGTGGGGGGCCAGGCAGCCCCTAGACTTCCTGCACGGCCCCTCTGCCCAGGCTATGGCAACGCGGCCCTGCGCACAGATGCCGGGCGCCTCTTCTGCATCTTTTATGCGCTGGTGGGGATCCCGCTGTTCGGGATCCTGCTGGCAGGGGTCGGGGACCGGCTGGGCTCCTCTCTGCGCCGCGGCATCGGTCACATCGAAGCCATCTTCCTGGTGAGCTGCTCCTTGCCCTGCGCGCCCTCGCGTTGAGCTCGGGTTACCCTTCCCTACGTCCCCGCCCCGCACGAGAGCGCGGACCTGGAGGTCGTGGGAGCCTCGCGCACCGGATCCCAGAGGAGGCGGTGTGTGTTGGGGGTGTGACTGGAGGTTTTGGCGACGCCTTGGGTCCTTCCTGCCCTTGCCCCTCCCTGCAGAAGTGGCATGTGCCACCGGGGCTGGTGCGAATACTATCGGCGGTGCTCTTCCTGCTGATCGGCTGCCTGCTCTTTGTCCTCACGCCCACGTTCGTGTTCTGCTACGTGGAGGGCTGGAGCAAGCTGGAGGCCATCTACTTCGTCGTAGTGACGCTCACCACGGTGGGCTTCGGGGACTATGTGGCCGGTGAGGCCACCTTTCTTTCGCTGCACTTCCCTATCCACTTTATTCATGCCCAGGGGCCCTGCACTCTTGCGTCTCCCTCCAAATTCCTTGTGGTGTGTGTGCGCTCGCAGGCACTTGCTCCAAACCCTACATGCCCTCACCGAATGCACCTTCACGTTTTTGCACGGATGCAACACCTCATGTGCCCTTACATTCTTGCATGCCTGCACCCCGATGCATGCTCACACATAGATTAAGTGCACCCCTCACACGTCACATTCTTATATATGTGCACCCCTCCCATATGCTCACATTTTTGCGCGTGAGCACACTCACGTGCATATTTTTATTGGCACACCTTCAAGTCATGCACAGTCGTCTTGCATGCATTCACACACACTCTAGCACACACTCTTTGATTGCCCTGGGGAGGCGGATCCTCTCACTGAGCTGAGAAGAGGGGCAGTGAACCAGGAGCTCACAGGCTTGAAACCTGCTCCAAAATCAACGTCTTTCTGGCCTCCCCGGTGGTATCCCAGGCGCCAGCCCCAACCAGGGCAACGCAGCCTACCAGCCGCTGGTGTGGTTCTGGATCCTGCTCGGCCTGGCCTACTTCGCCTCAGTACTCACCACCATCGGGAACTGGCTGCGAGTAGTGTCCCGCCGCACTCGGGCAGAGGTAGGCGCCCCTGGGTCAGCGCTGCCCTTGACACGCTCTACCCTAGCAGCGAGTTGATCAGCCTGCCTCCCTTCCAGGGTGTGGGCTTCTCAAGGCAGGGACAGAGTGCCCCCCACAATGTGCACCTGCCCCGGGGACAAATGGTTAAACTTAGACCGGTTTGCTGATGACTCCATCTCTGCTCTCATGGATAGGGCTTCGAGATTTAGAGAAAACCAAAACAAACAAACAAAAAAAAGCAGGAAGCCCAGTTAAATGTGACTTTCAGATAAATAGCAAATAATATTTTAGTGTAACTATGTCCCAAATGTTGGCGGGGAGGAAGATGCATATATTAAAATTTTATTTGTTGTTTATCTGAAATTCACATTTAACTGGGCCACCTGCGTTGTGTTACCCTACTGGTCGCGCCGGCCGAAGAGCTCGAGAGGGGCGGAAAGGTCTCCAGGGGGCACAGGAAGGATAGCTGAAATAAAACCGGGGCTTTCTAGAAAAGCTCCTAGAGAAGAGGACTCTTAGGTTCGGACGGAGGAGAGGAGAGTGTGTAGCTGGGTGATGAGTCTTTCCCGGCTCTGGCGGGCTGAGACCGGAGAACCAGGAGGAAAAGGGGGGCCGTGCCTGATTGGCGAAGGGGTAGGTTCCCGGGGTTGCCGAGGCGGTCGAGGACCCGCGGTCGAGGACTGCCTTTACTCCTCGCGCAGATGGGCGGCCTCACGGCGCAGGCCGCCAGCTGGACCGGCACGGTGACGGCGCGGGTGACCCAGCGAGTCGGGCCCACGGCACCACCGCCGCTGGAGAAGGATCGGCCACTCCTGCCGCCGCCGCCGTGTGCTGCGCAGCCTGCCGGCAGGCCCCCGTCCCCGCTCCCCGTAAAGGCCGAGCCGCCCTCCCCGTCCTCCCCGTCCACCCCGCCCACGGCCTCCGCGCTGGATTACCCCAGCGAGAACCTGGCCTTCATCGACGAGTCCTCCGACACGCAGAGCGAGCGCGGCTGCGCGCTTCCCCGCGCGCCACGGGGTCGCCGCCGGCCCCCTAACCCTCCCCGGAAGCCCGCGCGGCCGCGGGGCCCCGGGCGCCCGCGGGAAAAAGGCGTGCCGGTGTAGGGGCGGGACCCCGGGCCCGGGCCTCTCAAAGGGCTTAGTTCTTGCGCTCTCCCCGGCATGCTCTGCTTGTTTGACCAAAGAGGCCTCTCTCGACCGGACCGAGGCCTGCGGAGGAGGCTACGGGTTGCCACCCCCACTGCTGGCCCTCTCCTCACTTCATCCATTTGCAGACACCCCCCCCCCAAGGCTTTCTGTCTCGCTGTCCCAGCTGGGCCCGTCCCTCACCACACCTCACGACTGTGCCTCAAAAGCCTGCATCAATAAACGGAAACAGTTTGCACCGCTGCGGGCGTGCGCGCTCCGGGGACGCGAGTGGGTGTGGGAGTGCTTGCGTCGGGCCACCCCCGGGGCAAGCCAGGCTTCCTGTGACCCCCGGGCCGAGCCCCTCCTCCCCACGCCTGCACCCGAAAGGGCCACGCTTGGGCCCGTGTCTCTGCCGGGAGGCTACCGGGTACGGTCCGGAATCGGGAATGTGCCAGGGTGTTCTGTGCGTCTCCAACCTCAGCACAGATATGGGGCGGTGGGGACGGGGGAGAGAGAATGGCATCTAGCGTGGGGGGCTGTAGATTGAACTCTCCCGCGCGAGACCGGCAGCACCATTCGGGAACGGGATCTGCCCCTCCCCGCTCCTGGAGCGTGACCCCTTGCTCCTCGCCCCGAGGCCTGTGGCGACTGGGTCCGTTGGGGCAGAACCATGGAGGAAAAGCCTTTCAAAGTAAGAACTCTTCCCGGGCCCCCTCCCCCTGGGAGCCCCCAGCCTGGGTCCAGCCTGGGTCCTTGGCTATTCTCTCCCTCACCCTTGGCCCCGGGGCAGCTCCCAACGAGCCCTGAGCCGAGCCGACGACTCCAGCCTGCTCTTCCTCTCCTTCCCAACTCCCCGCGGCCCTTGGCTTCCCTCGTTGTATGTGGCCCACAGGCGTCTTTGGGCAGCCATGGCTCAGACAAGTCGAGCCCAGACAACGACATCCGGAATCTGTGGACCAGGTCCACGCTGTCGCAGCCGAAGCTGAATGTGCCGCGGTCCAGTGTCGGCGAGAACTCAGACATGGAGGGCGGTGGCATCAGCCTCAAGTCCCGCCGGTGGTACAACCAGAAGGCCGGCCGCGACTCAGACGGTGGTTGGGAAGAAAGGGATGACGGAGAGGACAAGGGCAGTTTCAAACAGGAGGATCTGAACGAGTCCTCCTTGTTGGAGCTGGAGCTGCGTCGGGCCAGCTCCCTGGGAAGCCGTTTAGGGGAGGACGTCGATTCCGTGACCGACACCGGTCAGTGTGGCCTCACAGGGCTGTGGGTATCCACAGGGCAGGGGGCTGGCCAGGACCTCAATATCTGTTGCTGTGAAATGGGGAGGGTGGGGGGGGGGGGAGAAGCTGTAGGATCCGTTTCCAAGGGTTCCCTTTCCCCGGACGGGCGCCCTCGTTCATCTTTTACGCTTTAAATCAACCAGACATTCTTGGAGCGCCCCCTACCGGGCAGGCGTCGTACAAGGTCCTGTGGCCATGGCACGCCAGGTCCGAGAGACACCTGTGGAAAATGCGCAAAGGCAGCGACGTAGGACCCGTGCTTTTAATGGAATCACTGGGATGGTTGAGAGGAGGGAGTTATTTCCTTGTGTATGGATTTGCTGTCGTTGAGGAGGTGCCTATCTTTCATTCTCTCAGTCGTTGGCTACAATTTTAAGTACCTACTTCTTGCTGGGCACCGTCTGGGACTCCCCTCCCCCCCCCCGCCCCTACAACGGGGGATTAAAACGGATAACAATATTGTAATGCCATCTATTGAGTGCTTGCTGTGTGCCAGGCACTGGGCTTCCTTTGCATGATCACCTTAAACTTCACAACCTCCATAAGGGGCTCTATTCTTATTACCCCATTTGACAAATGAAGAACTTTGAGGGTCAGAAATTTTCAGTCACTGCTTGTAAGCCTCACCTAATGGCGTAGTCAGAACTGGCACCTTGGTGGGTGGGACAATAAAGCCCAGGGTAGTAACCGACTGTCCCATACTGTTTTCCAATAAGGTGGCACCTGGAGCTGGTCTCTGAAGGCCACTCCCCTGCCACCACAAGCCTGCCCGTGTGTTTTGTTTCCTCTGCTCCAGGGAAGACCCAGCGGTCTGCAGATGACTGATCTCTCTTTTTCTCTTCTCCCAGAAATGTCTTCCTCAGAGTCATCGCTCAGTATCTCGAAGCACACACCCCATCGAGCCTACTGGATGGAGCAGCAGAACAGGGTTAGCACCCAGAGAGACTGGGGATTTGAGTGGGGTGGGATGGGCAAGGTGGGGGTTGCAGAGGTGAAGGGGTGAGTGTGGTTTGTAGAGCGGAAGGGCAGGCAGGTTGGTTGGGGGTCTTGGGGCTAGAGGGGGCAGGTGGGGCATTTCAGCTCGGGGCAGGGCTGGGGTCTCTGGGACATCTGAGCCTCTTGCTGCTTCTCCAGCTGCCACTGCCTCTGATGGAACTCATGGAGAATGAAGCTCTGGAAATCCTCACCAAAGCCCTCCGGAGTGAGCCCCTCCCCCAGCTCCCACAAGAGACCCTGAGGGATTTTGCAGGGCTTGGGCCTCTGGGAGTGGGGTTTCAGGACGTGTCTGCCTTGTCAGATTCCCTTACCACCCACCAGTAATTCCAGGAGCCCTACCAAAAGTAAAAAATTGGGGGACTGGGCACAGGGACACCCAGTGGGGAGAGCATGAGGTGACCCTCAGGGGCCTGGGCTCCAGCCTTAGTGCAGCGCCTCTCTAGCTGATGTGCCTTTTCTAAAGCGGTTTCTCCACTCCCCAGTGGGGATGACAGTCTTTGTGTGGACTTGGCCCTCTCCCTCGGTGCTGTGAGGAACCTCTGGACAGTGGATTATTTGGGTCAAAGTCCCCTCATTTGCCCTGCTTGTAATATAAGGCAGGGATGCTGGCTAATGGCTTAGAGTGGGTGGTCCAGGAGGTGTCCACAGAGATGCCTGCTACCACTGTCCTGGTTCAGGCCTGCAACACTCTAACCTTGCCCTCACCCATGCTCCACCTAACTCTCTCATCCTCCTCCACATCCCCCATCTGTTTGGAGTACAGGTGTATGACTTGACCTTTAAAAAAAAAAACTGTCAGGGCCAGCACCTTGGAGATCCAAAGTTCCCCAGACTAACACAGACCCGAGTGCCAGGCGCTCCTGCCACCCCAGATCACCCGCGTTTCCTCAAATCTCAGGTGCAGCACCGCTGCTGGGGAGGCCATGCTCCTGCTCACTGCCCTGAGCCGAGCTATGCCCTCCAGGCTACCGGTCAGGTATTGGCCGGGACCACTTCCTGACCAAGCAGCTGCAGCGATACATCGAGGGGCTCAAGAGGCGCCAGAGCAAGAGGCTGCACCTCTTGGTGCACTGAGAGCACCGCCTCGGGCTCGGGCTCGGGCTCGGGCTCGAGTGACAGACAGCCCGACTCCAGTTCCCGGCCCCTGTCCCGTCCCCAGACCCAAGCCCGACCCTGTCCACGTGGAATTTGAGTCCTAGATAAATAAAAGACTCTGTGCACGGTCGGTGAGTCAGTGCGTGGCTGCCCGCGTGAGGAGGACGCACGGGGCCCCGCCTTTCCCCGTGACCTTCACTCGGTCACCGCAGTGACCTTGAGCGTTCTCCGTCCAGGCCCTATTGGCTCCGCCTTCCCGGGACTCGAAATCCAGGACTTCTTGCATGTTTTATGCCTGCGTCTCCCACCCCAGGTCCAGCAGCTGTGTGGAGATACTGGATCTGCGGTCCAAGTGCCCCGATGGTGTAATCTTGGGGGAAGGGCGAGAAGGTAAAGGGGCAGCGCCTCCCTTCTAGTTTGGGCATGCTAGGCCCCGCCCCTCATGCATATGCAGTTACACTAACCTCTCCGCTCGTCCCGCCCTCTTATTTACATATGTAAGTCTTCTCCCTGCCCCGCAATTGCGGCCACCCAGCCACCTCGCCCACTTCTCTCGCGCATAGCGCGCCCCGCCTCCTTCGTTGCGTAAGAGCGCTCCTGGTTCCAACCCCCTCCCGGAGCCTCTCCACGTCTCCTCTGGCCCCGCCCCCTCGGCCGCCGTCTTCACAAGTGCGCCGCTCCGGCTCGGCGGCGGTGGGCGGGACCTTCATGAAGGACCGCCTCCTGGCTTTGCCGGCTCCGCCCCGGCTGGTCCAGGCACGCAGGCGCTGCCCGCCCCTCTTGTCTGATTAGCATAGGGCGCCGAGACCCGCCCCCTGCTTTGCATGCGCACGGCCGGCCCCACCCCCGCTGTCAGCTGGAGGAAGCAGAGTAGGAAGCGGCCGCGATGTCCTTTTGTGTCCTACAAGCCGCCGGCGGCGCCGCCGAGTGAGGGGACGCGGCGCGGCGGGGCGGTGCGGCCCAAGGAGGCGGCGGAGGAGGGGCCGTTCGCGGCCCCAGGCTCACCCCGGCGCTCCGGGCCGCTCGGCCCCCATGCCTGCCCGCCCGCCCTGCCGGAGCCCCAGGTCCGGGGGCGGAGGGGAGCGCCGCTGGGGGGGGGGGGGGGGTGGACGGGCGGGGCGCGGGGGCCATGTGCGAGCGCGGCTGGGAGGCGGGCGGCGGGCGGCGGGGGGCGGGCTCCGGGCGGGGTCCGGCTCCAGGACGAGCCCGGGTCACGATTGGGACCGGGTCCAGGGCCAGACGGGGTTAGGGTCCGGGCGGGATCCCGTGTTGAGGTCTTAATGCGTCGGCCTGGGACAGGGGCCGGTCCTGGCTCGGGCTTCACGTCCTGGCCAGGGTCAGGCTTGGGCCTCGGATCCAGTCCCAGGGCAGGGTTCAATCCCGCACCTGGAGCAAGTCGAAGTCCCAGGGGCGGGCCTGGGTGGAAGATAGGGAGGGTTCCCTGTCGGAGAAGGGGCTTTGAAGACCACGTGGGGGCGCTCGAAGGGGCCTTGAGCCACCCTCCTCTCTGGGTCAAAGGTCATCGCACCGGCAGGGGAGAACTTCCTCCTCCTTGGCGCTCCCCATTTACTTCCTGATAACCTGATAGAGGTCCCCCGAGGGCGGAGGGGAAGGGGAGGCGCAGCAACTTTAGGCAACTTTCCGGAGGTGTGCGCAGGTTGGGGGGCGGGGCGCTCCTGAGGTGGAGGATTCTGCGGCAGCTGGAGTGTAAGAGTGATTGTGCTGGCGGGGTTTGGGGGGGTGGGGTGGGGTGTAAAGAGGTGGGGCCGTGTCCTCCGGTGGGCATGGGATTGGCATGCTGGGGCAGGAGGGGCGGTGTGTCAGGTGTGAAAGGCTCTGAGTGTGTTTCCACAAGGGTCTGTGCCTGTGTGTGTCAGCGTGGAGGCATGGTGAGTGTTTGGGAGTGAGTGTGTGTGATTGTGAGCCTTGAGTGTGACTTTGTTTATGGTTTGTGCCCTTCGGGTGGAGTGTGTGAAGACAAACGGGGAGCATGAGTGAGAGCTGGGGCTTGGGGAAAGCCATGTGTGAGAGCATGGAAGTGCCCAGGAGAGAGTGAGCATGTGTGAGCATGTGAGGACACCTGAGGACCCAGGTGAGTGCGAGTGTGTGAGCCCACCACTGCCCTTGTGTGTCTGGTTTGTGCTTTTGAATGGAGGATGCCCAGGTGAGGGGGAAATCATCGAGGTCCTCAACATTTGGAGAAAATTGAGAGGTATCTTGCTACTGGCTGGGGATTCCAGTTGGGGTTGAAGGTCACCTGGGGACTAAGGTTACCCTGCTCCCTGGCCCCGGTGGGAGTAGGGAGTTTCCAGGCTTCCCCCAGGTTCCCAAGTGGGAGACCTTGCCGTCAGTTACTGGCCCTGGAGGCTTTGGAGACTCTGTTCCCATGGCAACAGCTGGGGGGGGGCCTCTTCATGGGCAGCCATTCCTTGGACTCTGCCCCCCTTCCCTCCCCCTCGATGAGCCTGGAAGCCTGGCCCTAGGCCCGGGGTTGGGCAACCAGAGTGGCACTGTGTCTCTGTCCCCCATCCCAGTGTCTCCCTGTGACCGGACAGGTCTCTCCCTGCAGGTGACCAGCGCCATGTCCAGCCAGGTGGTGGGCATTGAGCCTCTCTACATCAAGGCAGAGCCAGCCAGCCCTGACAGCCCAAAGGGTTCCTCAGAGACCGAGACCGAGCCCCCCGTGGCCCTGGCCCCTGGCCCAGCTCCCACCCGCTGCCTCCCAGGCCACAAGGAAGAGGAGGATGGGGAGGGGGCTGGGCCTGGCGAGCAGGGTGGTGGGAAGCTGGTGCTCAGCTCCCTACCCAAACGCCTCTGCCTGGTCTGTGGGGATGTGGCCTCCGGCTACCACTATGGTGTGGCGTCCTGTGAGGCCTGCAAAGCCTTCTTCAAGAGGACCATCCAGGGTGAGCCCCCACCTCACTTCTGTGCCCTTTGCCCTCTGGGCCTAGTGCTACCCAGTGGGTGCACTGCCACGTGGCAGTAGGCTCCCAAACTGCTGAGGTACCACTTGGGGTTCCCAGGTTCCTCCTCCCTCCTGGAAGTGCCGTTTCCCTGAAAAGTTAAATAAAGCCACCAGGATGTGTTGATGGCTTGGATGTGAGATGTGAGAGAGGGCTCAGGAAGCCTAGGTTTCTGGGTACTAGAGGCCTAGCACCTTCCACAGTGGCTCTGAAAAATTTGAGACAGCCTCTTTCTGCTTCTAAACTTTGTTCTTGCTTCTGGTGGCTGCTGAACTCTCAGCAGCATAGAACACCCCCGTTCCCCGCGCTTTGGTGGATTTCCCCAAAGCAGCACCAGCATAAGGCAGGTTTTCATGGGTAACTGAGAGGGGCTACACCGTATTTCAGCACCTGACTTTAAAAAGACTATTACTGAGTTTTTCTCACTCAGGAACACATATCAAAACATGAGCAAGATGTGATATAATAAGCTTTACTTGGGATGTGCCTGTTACTTATATTTTTATAGGAAACACTGCTGACTTTGGGGCAGTAACTTGTACTTTTGGAGAACATTTCTTGAGTGCTTACCCCGTGTCAGGCACGGTGCCCTCTATGTTCGTGATCTCTTACTCCCTGAACAGCCCATAAGGTGCCAGGGCTGTGACCGTACTTGAGGCCCAGGAAGATTTTTAAAACTTTGTTCAAGTCCCACAGGTAGAAAATGGCAGAAGCAGGATTTGAACTTGGGTTGACTTAGGTCCAGAGCTGACTGCCGCCTCTGCTTATTACTTATAACTGAACTTCGGACAGATGGCTCCCAACTGATTGTGACATTGCGAGTGGGTTTTGATTTGGCCAACACCCACTGCTCTAAAACCGTTTGTGCTCTCTAATGGATTTGAAGGCCAGTGAACTAAGGGGCCCAGGCGTCTCCTGCCCACGTTGGACCCCTTCATTCTCTGTTGACTCCGTTGACAAATGTTTACTGAGCCCTAGGCATAGATTGTAGTCATTTATTAGGCATTTGGGCCCTGTGAACCATGCTGAACATGTTACCTCGACATTCCCTTTCATTCTTACTAGCCGTCTTTGTAGGAAGTCCTGTTTTTATCCCAGTTTTAGAGATGGGAAAACTGAGGGGTTGGGGGCTTAGGTATGGGACTTGCCCAAGGTCACACGGTTGTTAAGAGGTAGTGTCAGGATGGATCCCAGGCAGCCTTCGGAGCCCTTTTTCTTCACAGACCTGTGCTTTGCTGTCCTGACCACTGTTCAGGCCTGCGGACATAGCTGGGACTGAGCCATTTATATTCTAGCAGAGGGAAGAGAGAAAACAGTGAATTGCACAAAACTGTTGTAGTACAGCTATTTTAAGTGCTGGAGGGGGAGGAATAGGATGTGTGCCAAGGAACCCGGCTAGGTTGGAGGCTCTGGAGGTCTTCTCGGAGGAGGTGTCTTGAGCTGCGGGTGCAGGCCTGAATATAGGGTGTAGGAGGAATGTGCCAAGGGCATGTTGGCTGGTTGTGTCATTCAGCCCTGGCCGTACCCCTGTGAGGCTGGGAGGGCCACCATGCGTTCCATCAGCCAGTCAGAAGCTGCCATTACATACCAGGCCCTGTTCCTAGCGCTTGGCCGTCCTGGACTTCACGGAGCAGATGCTAAAGGGGGAAGACAGATAATAAGACGAATAAGTACGTGTGTGGTGACTCAGAGGGTGCTGAGAGCTGACGAGAAACTATCAGGCAGGGCAGGTGGCAGAAGAAGCCTGCAGAGAGGCCCCCGACATTCTCACAGCGGGGCCAGGGAGGGCCTCCCGAGGTGACTGGGAGTAGAGCTAAGAAGGAGGTCAGGGAGCGGTGGGCCCTGAGCCTGGGGTCCGTGGGAGGAACAGAGTATGAGGGGGATGAGGTTAGAAAGGTTGAAAAGCCAAGGACTGGAGGCCTCACCGGCCTTGGGAGCACTTGGGCTTTTATTCTGAGAAGGGACATCACTGGAGGCTTTGGAGCAGGGGAGGCACAGGATCTGACTTGGGTTGAGTGGGTTGTCCTGGCCCATTGTGCTGACATTAACTGAAGGAGAAAGGGACGTTGGAGGCGGCCAGCGAGAAGGTGGGGTGATGGTGACTCGGGGCAGGGGCGGGAGCAGGCATGGGGCACAACGGGTTGGCTTCTGGACATGGGAGGAGGTAAAGCTCGCCAGGCCCCGCTGATGGGTTGGATTTGGGTGTAAGAGAAGAATCAAAGATGTTTTCTGGATTTCTGCTTGAGCCACTGGACAAATGGGGTTGTAGGGTTTGGAGTGGTAGGTCGTGGGCTCCATTTAGGACAGGTGAAGTTTGCCACGCCTTCTAGACCTGCAAGATGCTGAGGCAGTGGAGCACGAGTCTAGAGTTCACGAAGCTCTACTGATAGAAACGTGAAGGCCCACGACTGGTGAGCTCACCGTGGGAGTGCGTTGGGGGGTCCAAGGGCAGCCCTCGGGCCAGTCCTTCGGTGGAAGGAGTGTGTGCGGATGCACAGAAACGACAAAGTGGCCAGTGAGCTGGAAGGAGGTGGTGTCCTAGAGGCAAAGGAGACAAGTGTCCGAGTGTTTGTGGGAGCAGGACGTGATCCATGGCACTAGATGCTCCTTTAGGCCAAGCAAGATGAGGACAAGAGTGGAGCCCTGGATGTAGCAATATAGAAGCCGTGGCCCTTGATGAGAACAGATGGGGTCAGTAGAGCCCAGCGACGTGGCTTGACAAGAGGCTTGGGGCAGAGATCAGCCTGACTCCCTGGGCCCCAGGTTTCCTTGGCCTCGTCAGGAGCCCCCAGCCCAAAGGCCATTCCCCTCACTGTCCCGGGCTTCCCTGCCCCACTCGGGGCACCGCCCCTCTCCCCAGACCTGCACTCGCCCAGGGCGCGTCGGGGCTCTCCTATCTTCTGGGCCCCCTCCGGGCCCTAGGAGGCTGCCACTGGAGCCCTGCCTCTTCCTGGCAGGGAGCATCGAGTACAGCTGTCCGGCCTCCAACGAGTGCGAGATCACCAAGCGGAGACGCAAGGCCTGCCAGGCCTGTCGTTTCACCAAGTGCCTGCGGGTGGGCATGCTCAAGGAGGGTGAGCGCTGGGCAGGGGCCCGGGTGCGTGGGGCAGGGGTGGGCGAGGCTTGGGGCGTTCTGTGGGAAGAGACGGGGCGGGAGGGCTCTGCAGAGCAAGCCACCCCCAGCCCCACGGACACAGCCTTGTCCCGAAATTCAAGGTGTACGTCTGGACCGTGTCCGAGGCGGGCGGCAGAAGTACAAGCGGCGGCCAGAGGTGGACCCGCTGCCCTTCCCGGGCTCCTTCCCTGCTGGCCCCCTGGCGGTAGCCGGAGGCCCTCGGAAACCCGGTGAGCGTGCTGTGGGCCCTGGGAGCCCTAAGGCTGGGATGGGGCTGGGACACGAGAAGCCTGTTAGGTGTCAGTCACCCAGAATGGATAGCATTGGCATCGGGATCCCGGTCTGCCCTTCATCTGTTCATAGCATGTTTCCCTGAAGGAGTATTTTTGAAAATGATCTTTATCAGTCCCTGAGTAGTACACCGGGACCAGGGAAAGACTTTTCTCACACTCAGAACCTGTCCATGGACTTGCTTTCCCTGGGAGAGAGTGGGAGGCCTTCCTGGAGAGAAGTGTCCAAACCTGGCTGGCCACTGGCTATTAGGAATGCCATGGGGGGTGGTGGTGGCTGATTTGGGGCAGATGCTTGACCCCAAAGGGGCCTGCAAGGTGATGAATTCGAGTGCCTCTTCCAACTGTCCCAGCAGCTCCTGTAAATGCACTCGTGTCCCACCTGCTGGTGGTTGAGCCTGAGAAGCTATATGCCATGCCCGACCCGGCGGGCCCTGACGGACACCTCCCGGCCGTGGCTACCCTCTGTGACCTCTTTGACCGAGAGATTGTGGTCACCATCAGCTGGGCCAAGAGCATCCCAGGTAAGGAGCGCAGGTGATCCGGGGCTTCCCTCTGTGGGCCAGGCCTGGCTCTGGTGAACTTGTTCAGCCAGGTCTGCTTCCCACTGTCCTCCAGGCTTCTCGTCACTGTCACTGTCTGACCAGATGTCAGTTCTGCAGAGTGTATGGATGGAGGTCTTGGTGTTGGGTGTGGCCCAGCGCTCACTGCCACTGCAGGATGAGCTGGCCTTCGCCGAGGACCTGGTCCTGGATGAAGAGGGGGCACGCGCCGCTGGCTTGGGGGAGCTAGGGGCTGCGCTGCTGCAGCTGGTGAGACGACTGCAGGCCCTGAGGCTGGAGCGTGAGGAGTACGTCCTGCTGAAGGCCCTGGCCCTTGCCAACTCAGGTGAGTCCGGGGCGGGCACCGATGGGAGTCTCCGTGAGGCCCTCCACTTGGTAACCCTGACCGTGGCACGGTCTCATCTGGCAGACAGGGACAATTGGGGCTTAGGGGAGAAGTGACTTGTTGAAAGTCCCAAAGAAGGCAAGGGCAGGCTCAGGAGCCGCACGTAGGATTTCGAGCTCTAGGGCCATCTTTACATGGAAAGTGAACCACCTAGCGGGAAGGAAGGGGGGGGGGCAGGGGAAACCAAAGGTAGCCACAGTTGAGGGAGAAAGGGGGGGCCCTGGCTCATGAGCAGGAGCGGTGAGTGGTGCCTCAGGCAGCCCCTCAGATCCATGTCAGGCTCCTCCTCGGGCCCCATCCAACAGTGCTCAAGCAGGTGTGGGCTCTGCCCTTTCTGGAGACAGTCCACGCCCACAGCACCCCTTCCTCTCCTTGCAGACTCTGTGCACATTGAGGATGCCGAGGCTGTGGAGCAGCTGCGAGAAGCTCTACACGAGGCCCTGCTCGAGTATGAAGCAGGCCGGGCGGGCCCCGGAGGGGGTGCTGAACGGCGGCGGGCGGGCAGGCTGCTGCTCACACTACCGCTCCTTCGCCAGACAGCGGGCAAGGTGCTGGCCCATTTCTATGGCGTGAAGCTGGAGGGCAAGGTGCCCATGCACAAGCTGTTCTTGGAGATGCTCGAGGCCATGATGGACTGAGGCAAGGGGTGGGCACGGGTGGGGGTGCTGGCAGGACCCGCCCAGTATGGGGTCAGCCCCAAGGGGGCAGAGCTGGGGTCTGGGCAGTGCCACAGCCTGCTGGCAGGGCCAGGGCAATACCATCAGCCCCTGGGAGCAGGCCCTACGCCCTCCCCTCCCCCCTCCCAGGGGGTCTTAGAAGCTGGGAATGTGTGCGCCCAGGCTCTGGGCACTGTGCTGCCCCTTGCAAGCCATAATGTGCCCCCAGAGTGTAGGGGGCCTTGCGGAAGCCATAGGGGGCTGCAGGGGACATGGGGGGGGGCAGAAGCCTGATCTCAGGGAGGGAAGGGAGTGGAGGCCACAGTCTCCCAGCGGGTGATGCTTTTGCTGCTGCTTAATCCAACCCCCTCTCCAGAGCAGAGGGGGATTTGGAGAGCAAAGGCCCCTGCCCCCTTCGCTCCTCTCCTCATCATTTGCATTGGGCATTACTGCCCCCCCCTTGAAGCAATAACTCCAAGCAGGCTCCAGCCCCTGGACCCCTGGGGTGGCCAGGGCCCCCCATCAGCTCCCACCCAGCCTCCTCCGGGGGGGGGGGTAGGGAGAGCACTGCCTCTATGCCCTGCAGAGCAATAACACTATATTTATTTTTGGGTTTGGCCAGGGAGGTGCAGGGACATAGGGCAAGCCAGGGCCCAGAGCCTTTGGCTGTACAGAGACTCTATTTTAATGTATATTTGCTGCAAAGAGAAACCGCTTTTGGTTTTGAAACTTTAATGAGAAAAAGAAATATATCGAGCTCAAGAACACTGTGTTTCGTGTGTCACTGGGTCCAGGTTTGGGGATACACGACAGACCTAGCAAACAGAATATACATCAGCAAAAACATTCCTGGTTACAGACGGAAAAACTAGGCGCCTGGCACGATTAAGTCTCGGTTTCCTCATCACTCAGCAGCATGTTGGGGATCCCGCGACTGATGGGGAACAGACGTCCAGACTCTGGGCACTGCAGGGTGCCCTCCAGCACATCCACCTGTGGGGAAGGGGGAGGGAACAGAGCTGAGCACTGGCAGCCTCCTCCGGCCGTGACGGGCCAGGAAAGCAAGCGATGGGCCGGTTCTCACCTCCAGCAGCACGTGGTGCATCTGCCTCAGGAATTTCTCATCGTGCTCATACCCTTCAATCGGCCCTTTGGGCACCTCGACCAGATGCAACTGTGGGCAAAGGCCTGAATCAGCTCTGGGCATCCCGCCCCTTGCTTTGACGCCAGGTTCCCCGGCCTGAGGGCAAAAGCCTGCGGTGGGACCACCCCACCCCAGGGTGAGCACGGGCGTCGGGGAGGGTCCTCACGGTATCCGCCGCCTCCAGAAGCGCCGCCCACTCCACCTTGGGTATCATACGCGCCACGAAGTCAGGGTTGAACTCCACGGGGCTGATGCGGACCTCGGTGGCCTGCGGGGCGGAGGAGTTTCGTCAGGGACAGGAGCCTGGCTCCCCTACTCCGCCCAGGAGACGGGCGCGAGACTGCCCCGGGCCGATACCTGGAGGCGCAGTGGGAAGCCACGGGGCCCCACCCCCCGCACATGCGAGCTCAGCAGGTTGTGCGTTAGCAGCTTCATGTCGCCTCAGCGCGCTCTCAGAGAGCCGGAACCGGAAGAAGGCAGAAACTCAGCTGCGTCACTTCCGGGGCCGCTCCATTCTCCGTCCCATTGGATGGCTCGGAGGAGCGGAAGTGGCGAACATGCTGGAACTTCTCGTGCTAGCCGAGTAGAGGTATTTGAAAAGCTTTGTCGGATCACGCGCTCCTACCGGAAGCGTCCCGGTGGGAGATGACTACGGCGCAGGCCCAGTGGTTTCCATTCGCTAGGAATTATGCACAGTGTACATCGTATGTAAAGCAGCCGCAATGCAGTAGCCTTCGTTGAATGCCAAATAAACATGTTTTTCTCCTACACCAGCTCCTGACACCATCGTCTCCCGCCCCTCGCTTCCGGTTAAGGAAAGGAAACATTGCAGGAATCCGTAAACTAGGCCCATCACAACAGCGACACCCCATCCTTGTATGCAAATAAATTGCGCGGCTGCCGAAAGCCCCGCCCACTCGTAACTGCGCCGGTAGTCCAGCCCCAAATGCAAATAAGCTGAGCGCCCCAGAAGCTCCGCCCCTGCACGCGCTCCTAGGCCTGCGCACTGGAGGAGCCTCTCCGGGGGCGGGCACGGCCGGGGCTCCGCCTCTCGCGGAGGGGACACTCCGGGGCACAGCCCGCCAGGCCCCGCCCCCTGCCGCGGCTCCGACGCGGGGGCGGAGCGGCAGTGCGCTCTGAGTTTGTGCATGCCGTTTGTTCAGCTGCGCGTCCTGAGTTGTCGGGCAGGCTCGGGTCTCGTCCGGGCAGCTGCCGTCGAGTCTTCAGCATCGACGCCGTCGAGAGCAGGCGGGTGCCGGCAACCAGGCAGGGAGTGGACGCTTGGCGGGGCCTACGGTTTCAGAAGCGCCGCCTCAGCCATGGCCCCAATCAAGGTGACCGCTGGCCGGGACCGGCCTGAACTCCCCTCCCGCCAGTCTTCCCAGTGCTCTCCGTCCCGCATGTCTGGGGGAGAATCCCCCTCCTTGCTGCCCTCCGACCCCTGCGCGCTCCGCCGGACGCTCCTCCCGTAGTTCTCCTTCTCCCCTCAGCAACACCCCGTGGCTGCTCCGCTCCCCTAATTCTCGCCGGTTTGGGGGACTCGTACCCCGTCTGGACAGCCTCCAAGGCTCTCGAGCCTTCCCCTCGTCCCCTTTTCACTTCCACTATGCGACACCCTGTGATGTGTCTCCACCATGGTCTCCTCCGCCTTCTGGAACCATCTCCTTTGCCACAGGGCCCCTTTTCAACCTCCATACGTGCCCCTACCCCCATACTCTCTTGTACGTTTTTGTTATATTCCTGGGCATCATTCTTCACCCCATCGTCTGAAACAAGGGTTTTCTCTTAAAGCCCCTACTGTGTCTCCCCCGTTCCACTTCTCCCTTGCTCATTCCCACTCTTCTGCTGAGTCTTTCATCCCCTCATCTGGACCGATCCCCTGCTCCTGGGAACCACCTCCCTTACCCTTCCACACTCTTCTGAGACCTCCTCCTCCTCCTCCTGCTTAATCTTACTCCCAATCCCCGATTTGCCCTCCTTTCGTGTACCTCCTCTGGCTCCATGAAACCCTCACAACACTCCCAGGTAGACTACTCCATCCCCTTTGAGAGATGCCTTTTATTTTGTTACCCTCTCCCCAATTTTTCCATCTTCTTCTGCTCTCCCTTTTTCTCTTCCTGAGGGCTGGACACTTAGACCTGGCCAGGGTCCTCTCCCTCCCTGTTGTCGGGGTCTCCTCCTCACCCCCCAAGAGATTCCTTGCTCTCCTTCCCTGCCCTTTTATCCCACTTCTTTCCGGTAAGAAACCACTCCTTGTTTACTCAACCTCTTGCGACACCCAGAGAGGCCTCCTCTCCCATTTTCTTTTGTCACCAACAGGCTGGTAAAAGGAATAGGGTCCACTTTGAAACCCGGAGGATGTGGAGGAACCAGGCGGTGGGGGAAGAGGGGAGGGCGGCTGGAAGGGACCTCTGGAAACTTTGACGGGTTAGGACATTACAGCTCTGTCAACTCTGCTCTACTAGGAGCAACTGCCTGGCCCCGTTTAACGCCTTTCTCTTGGCTTCTCCTGCCCACTCCCTCATTCCCCAACTGCTTATCCCCTTATCTAGTCAGTCAGTCTCTAGTTGTCTTTGCTCATATACCAAGTAACCAAGTAACTCCTTACCAAGTCATTCCCTCTAGGTGGGAGATGCCATCCCTTCCGTGGTGGTTTTTGAAGGGAACCCTGGGAACAAGGTGAACCTGGCAGAGCTGTTCAAGGGCAAGAAGGGGGTGCTGTTTGGAGTCCCTGGGGCTTTTACCCCCGGCTGTTCCAAGGTGAGACCTGCCCTTCTGGGAGTCAGCGGTTGGAATCTCGTGTCCATGTCTGTATTGTTCCTAAGTTCTAGGGCAGCTTGCTGCGAGAGTATGTAGTGGTGGTGACAGTTACAAGGCCTATCGGAGCGGGGCGCCTGAGTGGCTCAGTCGGTTAAGTGTCTGCCTTCAGCTCAGGTCATGATCCCGGGGTCCTGGGATCCAGTCCTGCATCGAGCTCCCTGCTAGGTGAGGAGCCCGCTTCTCCCTCTCCCTCTGCTGCTGCTCCCCTTGTTTGTGCTCTCTCACTCTCTCTCTGTCAAATAAAGAAATTAAACTCTTTAAAAAAAAAAAACCACAAAAAATAAAGCCTATCAGAGCGTTCAGAAAAAAGCGGAGGCTGTGAAAAGGTCATGGCACCAGGAACGTAGGAGAAAAGGGTATTGTAATTAAATCCCACATCTGTTATTGATCTTGCTGGTGATGGGCGACGTGGAAGATACTCGGGTAAATATAGTCACGTCCAAGGGAGGTTCATGGTGACCACAGAGCGCTCAAGTTTGGTTCCGAGCTTCCTTGCCTCCAAGGCAAGAAGGAACTGTGGCTGACACATTTCTAATTGATCAAAGATATTTAAGAGGGAAGTGAGGAGGGCCGGGAGATAAAGCGTACAACGCAGAGCAGAGGCAGTTATCACTTTGCTGACTCTTTGTGTCCCCTCCTAGACCCACCTGCCAGGATTTGTGCAGCAGGCTGAGGCTCTGAAGGCCAAGGGGGTCCAGGTGGTAGCCTGTCTGTGTGTTAATGATGTCTTTGTGACTGAAGAGTGGGGACGAGCTCACAACTCTGGAGGCAAGGTGAGGTATGGGTCCTGCAGGGGATCAGGGGCCAGGGAGATTTTTCTTTGACCTTTACTCTCTCCTTAGGTTAGGCTCTTGGCTGACCCCACTGGGGCCTTTGGGAAGGTGAGTGCATCCCTGCAACCCCTACCCTATAGGGTGGTCCCTGTGCCAGGCCTTGGATGCATGGAGGGACATGGCTAATGTGGGAAGCAGCTGGTGGGGGCAGGGCTTGGTCTGTTCTGGAAGTTTCTAAGCCTTGTCTCTGCTTTTCCTTTTAGGAGACAGATTTGCTACTAGATGATTCATTGGTGTCCCTTTTTGGAAATCGTCGGCTCAAGAGGTAAAAGTGGGAGGGTCCTCTGTGGGGTTCCTCTGCCACCCCTTCAATTTCCATTCCCAGCCTCCAGGCCCAGGCTGTTGTAATTGGCTCAGTCTCTCTCTTTTTATTTTTATTTATTTTTATTTTTATTTTTATTTTTTAAAGTCTTTTTTTTTTTTAAGATTTTTCATTTATTTATTTGACAGAGAGAGACACAGCGAGAGAGAGAGCACAAGCAGGGGGAGTGGGAGAGGGAGAAGCAGGCTTCCTGCCGAGCAGGGAGCCTGATGTGGGGCTCGATCCCAGGACCCTGGGATCATGACCTGAGCCGAAGGCAGACACCCAACAACTGAGCCACCCAGGCGCCCCTCTCTCTCTTCTTAAAGATTTACTTATTTATTTTAGAGAGAGAGCAAGCGTGCAGAGGGAAAGGGAGGGAGAGTTTTTTTTTTAAGTTTTCATTTATTTATTTGATAGAGCACAAGCAGGGGGAGGGGCAGAGGCAGAGGGAGAAGCAGGCTCCCCTCTGAGCAGGGAGCCTGATACGGGACTTGATCCCAGGACTCTGGGATCATGACCTGAGCCCAAGGCAGATGCTTAACCAACTGAGCCACCCAGGCGCCGCGAGGGAGAGAGAGTCTTAAGCAGACTCCACGCTGAGCGCAGAGCCCGACATGGGGCTAGATCTCACCACCCTGAGACCACGACCTGAGGGGAAACCAAGAGTCAGACGCTTAACCCGACTGCAGCACCCAGGCGCCCCTGGCCCATTCTCTCTTTCTGGCAGGTTCTCCATGGTGGTAGAGGAGGGCATAGTGAAATCCTTGAATGTGGAGCCAGATGGTACAGGCCTCACCTGCAGCCTGGCCCCCAACATCCTCTCACAGCTCTGAGGCCCTGGGCCCATACTCCTTCCACCCTTTCCTGTTTCACCAGTCCAGCCTCAATGGGGGCCACCAAGTGGGAATTGTGACCAAATTTCTGCAATAAACATTTCTGGTTCACGATTAGTCCTTGATTTTTCTTTCTTTTTTTTTTGAGATTTATTTACTATTTGGGAGAGAGTGTGCATGTGCATTGGGGGTTGGGGGGTTGGGGACGGGCAGAGGGAGAGAAGCAGACTTGTTGTCGAACTTGGAGCCAGGACTTAGGGCTTGATCTCATGAACCTGAGATGATGACCTGAGTTGAAATCAAGAGTCAGACGCTTAACTGACTGAGCCATCCAGGGGCCCCTACTCCTTGATTTTGAGTTGCTGATTTGCTGAGGGCCAGGCCTTAGAACAGTCACAACTGTGAGGGTAGTGGGCAGGGGCTGAAGGGGTACTAATGGGGGATCCTGATTTCATTTTTCATTAGGGCGAGCCTTTGAATGAAGTGTTAACGAAGCATCAATATACAGATTGGGAAAGGACCAGTGGTCTGAAGAGCAAGGGAAGGAGCAGTCTGTGCAGAGGGAGTAGGCCCTAGGCAGATGTGAGCTTGGCTTGCAGCCATGACCTTTTGCATTTGTTCTCTGGGTGTTGGCTGACCTCATGTAGACCATAAACCTCAGGGTAGAGCTTTGATGCTAGGTAACCCCAACCTGGGCCAAGCTTTAGTCCCACCATTCTTTTAGACTCTGTCGAACCCCGCCCAGGAGCACCCTCATCCCAGGAAGGGCTCCTGGCACCTTGAGGCCGACCGACTGGTAGAAAGGGCTCCATCATCTGGGCGCCTGGGTGGCTCGGTTGGTTAAGCGACTGCCTTCGGCTCAGGTCATGATCCTGGAGTCCTGGGATCGAGTCCCACATCGGGCTCCCTGCTCTGCGGGAAGCCTGCTTCTCCCTCGGCTTGTGTTCCCTCTCTTGCTGTCTCTCTCTCTCTGTCAAATAAATAAATAAAATCTAAAAAAAAAAAATTAAAAAAAAAGAAAGAAAGGGCTCCATCAGTGGAGGCAGTACTGGTTTAGTCCAGGAGAGCTTCCTGGGAGAGGAGTCTGGGTGAGCTGTTCCAGGGGAGAAGATGCCAGTGAGGCCTGACCAGTGCTGGGTGTACTGGGGGGCAGAGAGGCCAGCAGGGTCTGGGCTGCAGGCCAGTGCTGTCTGCAGGCCCTGCCCTTGGGCCTCTGGCTTTTGACCCTGGGAAGCCTTGCACTTGGCATCAGGCAGCGATTACTAGGTCCCTGCTGTGTTTAGGAGCTCATAGTCTTAAGGAGGGCAGACACTTAGAGCTGCCTCTTCAGGTAGTAAGATGATCCCGTGGGGTGCGAGCCTGAAAGCCTCAGGTGGAGAGAGTGCCGGAGTCAGCGGCTGGGCTCTCCGAGTCTCCGGGCACATGGGTAAATGGCTGGCCGCCAGCTCCCCCACAGGCTGTGGGCCCTCCTCCTCTTCTCCTGCAGAACTCGTGCCCCCCAGCGCCTCCTCGCTATTAGCCCAAGCCCGGTGTCTGTTGCTGCCACCAGCAGCCTGCTTCTTTTACTCATGGCCTCTTAATCTGAGGCCCAGGAAGGCCTCTGAGAGGAAGTGTCCCCTCCGGGGTCCTGTGGCCATTGACTGGGCCTCTTGGCATGAGGGGCTCCCAGGGCCTGGGTGACCCCTTGCGTAAGCACGATGGGAGTCAGGTGTGAGTGGAGGTGGCCATATACCTCAGCTTGCCGGGGTGGGTGGTGTCTGTGGGCTACTCTGGATACCGGAGGGCCTGAGATCAACGATCACATTGCAAGAGAATCTGACAGAGCTTCATCTCCTGGGCGGACACACTGTGTTTCAGGGTTGTAGATACAGGGCAGGGCAGGCCAAGGCAAAGGGGCCTGGATCAGTGGGTTCTGGAGGCTTGGAGCTGTACCTGGCAGGGCAGCGGGCATGAGCTTCCTGGGCTGTTGGTAGCCGAAGGGTTAATGTTAAAACAAACCCTGAGACATTCACCCAACACATCTCCAGCTAAAACTCACCCACCTGTCCTGACCCTCCCAAAGGCATAGCAACTCTGACCTGGAAGGCCAAGCGTTTTACTCAGCATCAGCAGTTCTGGCCTTTTCTGGGTCAAGAGCTGAGAGCCATGCCCTCTGCCTTAGAAAATGCACGTCACCAGGCGCCTGGGCGGCTCAGTCGGTTAAGCATCAGCCTTGAGCTCAGGTCATGATCTCAGGGTCCTGGGATTGAGCCCTGCGTTGGGCTCCCTCTGCCGCTCCCCACCCCCCCCCGCCGCCGCCTGGCTCGTGCTCTTTCTCTCTCTTAAAGAAATAAAATCTTTAAAAAAAGAAAAAGAAAATGCACGTTTGGACATATGAACACCCTTTTTAAGGGTTTTGAGGAGACCCCCTGAAATTCTTCCAGAAATTCCAGGTGAGTCTCCACCCCGCCCTGGGAGGCATCATACCAGAGTGGGGTTACCAGACTTTGGGCTCAGACCACTAGGCTGTGAATCCTGACATGCTACCGAGAAGCTGGTGACCTTGGGCAGGCTATTTAGTTTCCCTTGACCCCACTTCCCTCATTTTTTTTTTTAAGATTTTTATTTATTTATTTAACAGAGATAGAGAGAGAGAGCACAAGTAGGCAGAGCGGCAGACAGAAGGAGAGGGAGAAGCAGGCTCTCCGCTGAGCAGGGAGCCCGATGCGGGGCTCGATCCCAGGACCCCGGGATCATGACCTGAGCCGAAGGCAGCCACTTAACCGACTGAGCCACCCAGGCGCCCCTCCCTCATCTTTAAAGTAGAAATAATCCTAACCCACCTCATAGGGTTGTTGGGAACAAATGAGAATTTATGGAAAGCACTGGGCACAGTGCCTAGCATGCAGTAAGAACCCAAGACATGGTTATAAAGAGAAAAAGAAACAAACAAACAAAAAGAACGCTTGCTCTCCACCATGTAGCCTGTGTGTCGGTGGAGAAAGAGCTAGAGGGGTGCCTGGATGGCTCTGTCGGTTGAACGTCTGACTCTTGATTTTAGCTCAGGTTGTGATCTCAGGGTTGTGAGATTGAGCCCCCGTCCGGCTCTGCTGAGCAAGAGTCTGCTTGGGGTTCTCTCCCTTTCTCTCCCTCCCCTGCTGCCCCTCTCTGTGAGCGCTCTCTCTCTTAAATAAATAAAATCTTAAAAAAAAAAAAAAAGCAGCTAGGAGTTGGGAGAGAAGTCAGACCTCAGTCCTGTCATTAGCGATTCCTATGACTATGCCTCCCTGGGCCTCGGTTTCCTTGTCAATATAATGGGCTAGTGACTCTCTTATTATCCATGTATGTAGGTCCCTAGGATTCTCCATACATTGTCTGGCACCTGAAGCCTCACAGGTTAAGGAGCTGGGAAAGCATCCCTGGGGAGAGTCCTGGCCGGGCCCTAGGGAGTCAGACCCGAGCTTCTGAGAGAAGGAGAGGGTCGGAGGGGTGCTGGCTTTCCTGTTCCAGACCTGGGGCTGTAGTTCTGCAGGCACCATGATCAGGAGGATATTGACCCCGAGGGAACTCACCTTACTGGTCATGCTTGGGGTTTGGCCACGCAGATGTTGAGGAGTAGCAGTGGAGAGAGAGGATTGTGTGTGTGTGTGTATGCGCACGTGTGTTTACACAACTCCTGGAGAAGTTTGGATAACATCTGTGTGAATGCACAGATTGGTGGTACTAATAAACATGCATATCAGTCCACCAGGGTGTGAATATTTGCACTGATTCTCCCTGCTTGAGCTGGAAGTCTTTTTTTTTTTTTACTGAACACAGGTAAGGTGCCCTGCTCGGGATGCGTTTTGGGAAACAGTAAAGAAGTGAAGGATGGAGAGAGAGAGAGAGAAAGCTATCCTTTCTCCAGCTTCCTGGATATTGGTTCCCATTGGTTCAGCATAAGTTTGAACCAAGCAGGTCTGAATTAGAACTAGATTTGCTTGAGGGTGATAACAAGTCCAGTGATTTGAGACAGAGGCTTAGCTCACAGATATGCAATAGGAAGGTTGACAGTCTAGGGCTAGTACAGCAGCTCCATGATTACAAGGGACCCATGCTCCTCCTGTCTTGCTGCTCTGCCGTTTTAAACATGTCTTCTACCTCACAATCCAATACGGCTGCTTGAGTTCCAGTGGCATCCGCTGCTGCTCCTGTCAGCCTTGGCAGGGACAAATCCTAAGCTGTCCCAGGTCCCTGTGTGGTCACCTCATATCCCCAGTGACCCTTCTCCAGCCTCTCTCCTGCTCCCTGCAAACCCTGGTCTCCACAGTCACCCCAATTCCCCAGCTTGTGGGTCCTCCAGCCTCTTCAGCATCTCCTGACAATGTTCATCACCTGGGATGCCCCTCCCTTCCCTACCCCTGCCCAAAGTGCTCTACCCTTCGAGGTCCCAGGTTGGTCCCGTTTGCTGAGGACCACTGCCCTGTTCCTGTCCCTTGCCTGAACCATCCACATGGGCCACACCCTCAGCTTCATCAAGGATGGAGGGGGTTTTTGACATATAATTCACATATCATAAAATTCACTCTTTAAACGTGCACAGTTGAGTGGTGTTTCACCGCTTGGACGACCATCCCTGCCACAATGACAGATCTTGAATTTCCATGACTTCTCCCAAGTTGAAGTCGCTCGTCTCTTCTGAGCGATGCACATGTGCCCATCCTAGTTACGAAAGGCGTGTTCCGACTTCTAGGGGGTTTGCTTGCCTCCACGTGCCCCTGCGGTCACATCAGGTGTCTTGCACCCAGTGGCTGTTTGCCAAGAGTTCCAGCCAGGCCTCAGGCTGGGCTCCGGGGACATGGCAGTGAGCACGCCAGGCACGGGCCCTGCAGACACAGCCGTCAGGTGGGACTCCAGGCTCCAAGCTCCTGTCCGAGCGAGCTGGCAGTGCCCTGGCAGCTCTGGTCCCTGCCTCGACATGCCCACCGTCCCACAGGGGTGCCAGCCCCCGGATGAGCACTTGCAGTCCATGCAGGGGAACTGTGACAGGGCAGCCCAGGTTGGGGTGTCTGGGGTATGACAGAAGGACTCTGGCCACTAGCCCACCCCGCCACGGGGTACGGGAGGGGGAATGACTTCTAGCCGTGGGCTGGAAGATGAATAGACGATGGCCAGGTGAACAGAGGTGGGAAGGGTGTTCTAGGTGGCAGGAACAGCCTCGCCAAAGCCTAAAGGTGAGCAAGGGGAGCAGGGTCTGGGCAAGCAGATATTTAGGGGTTTTGTCCACAAGCCACAGTTCAGTTGGCTTCTCTTGGTGAACATCGGTGTCTCTGATATTTGGCTAAGGGAGGCTTTGGAGGGAGACTTTCTATTTTTGTTTCCTCCTGGGCTCCTTCCTCGGGGCGTGTTCCCCAATGCTGGAGTGTTGGGTCACAGGGCTCTGGCGGTTTTAATGGTCTCTGGAAACTCTGAGGCCATTTTGACAGCCACCAGTGATGTGTGCGGCTGTGTCTCTCCGCACCATGTGCCAATCCGGGCTTTACCTCCTGGATGTATTTTTGCTAGCTTAATGGGCACTTAATGGTATCTTGGCACGGTCTTTCATGCATGTGTCTTTAATTATGAGGGAGACTGGCAACCGTGGAGCTTGGCAGCGCTCTCCCTGTGCTCGCTAGCCAGGTGCTGGGCTCCAGCCTCGCTCTCCCACTAGCCAGCAACAAGGGAGCGGGGAGCAAGGGAGGTGGTGCAGCTTTTGGGTTTGCCCTTAATTTTACTGACCCCTGAGCCCCTCTGAGCCCCATTCTCCTTATCCCTGACATAGGAATTCATTTGCTCAAAACACATGACTTTGGCCGCCTTCTGTATTCTGGCTCTACCTCTTCCTGGCTCTGTGGCCTTAAGCAAGTGACTTCACCTCTCTGTGTGTTAGTTTCTGCATCGTCGTGGTCTCCGTGGCTCGGCACCGTGAGAACGTGGGAAGATGCACAGCAGAGCGGAGTAAGGCTAGGAGGGAAAAGGACTGGGGTCTGCTTTAGGAAGGGAAAATCTTTCCTGAGAAACAGGCCATCCAGCGAGAGCAGCAGAGTGAGAAGGAGCCAGCCGAGGGCAGAGGGAGGGTGCGTTCGTGGGGGGTGGTTTCAGTTTGGAGGAACAGCAGATTTCAAGGGGTCCAGGATGGGAGTCTGAGGAAGCAGGGAGGAGCCAGGGATGAGCTTGGGTGGACGGCTGGGCCCACTCAGCAGAGCCTCGGGTCTCGAAGGTCATGGTGAGAGGTTAGAACTTGATTCAAAGCACAGGGAGAAGCCACTGGAGGGTTTTAAGCAGGAAAGGTTCATGAGCCAGTATTTCCAAAAGACTCTTTGGGCTCTGGGTGGAGGCCGCCCGGAGGAGGACTGGTGCTGGTGTCCGCCTTGGTAAGAGTCTCAGGGTGAGGCAGGGCGGGTGCCCCCTAGGAGTGTGGGGGCGCCCTGGGGAGAGCAAGCCAAGTGTCAGGTGGTGGGGGCTGTGCGGTGTCATGCTCTCTTCAGCTGCTGGGGCTCATGTCTTGCAGGTGGCCCCCTGAGTCCCCGGGGACCTGGCTCGGCCCTGGGCAGGTGGCCCTGGGTCCCGCCCTCCCTGACTCTCTGGCTTCCCCTGCCTCCTTCCATCGGGCAGCTGGTTCAGGCCACCCCACTGGGCGTTTCTGCTCCTGGCCCACTCTGGCTCCATTATTTCTACCTCCAAATGGTGGGTAGGAAAACCACCCCTTCTTAGCCCTTGGGTAGGGAGGAGGGAGTCCCTCAGACCCAACACCAGAAGCCCAGGTGCCCAGAAGGCCCTGGAGACTGGTTTTGTTTTTGTTTTTGTTTTTAATTCTTGAGCTTGGGGCCCTGAACTTTCTGGTTACGGGACTGGGCCCTGGGCAGGCCACAGGGGTGCCCCGTGGGGCTCTGGGCCTGCTGCAGGCAAGGGGCGAAAGTGGCCCTCTGACTCAGCTCTGGTTGGTCCCAGGCTCCGGTTGGCCCTGACCACCACTTGCCCTGGCCACCCTGGGCTCTGCTTCCTCAAGCCCCAGGGCCCTCCTGCCTCTGGCCTCTGGGGTCGGACCAGGGCTATCTAGAGAATTCAAAACCAGAAGGGAACTGGGAGATGGCATTCCTCCTACTCCTACCCTGTGAAGATGGGGAAGCTGAGCCCCAAGGGAGGAGATTGCCGTTGATTAAGTTGTCCATTTGTCTGTCTGTCTTTCTCTGCTTCTTGCCTGCCTCCTAGATCCCCATGCTGTCAGTAGTGGGAGTTGAACTCCCTTAAAGACATGTACCATATGACCTCACTGATATGAGGAATTCTTTTTTTTTTTTTTTAAAGATTTTATTTATTTATTTGACAGAGAGAGCACGCACAAGTAGGCAGAACAGCAGGCAGAGGGAGAGGAAGAAGCAGGCTCTCCGCCGAGCAGGGAGCCCGATGCGGGGCTCGATCCCAGGACCCTGGGATCATGACCTGAGCCGAAGGCAGGCGCTTAACCGCCTGAGCCACCAGGCGCCCCTGATATGAGGAATTCTTAATCTCAGGAAACAAACTGAGGGTTGCTGGAGTGGTTGGGGGTGGGAGGGGGGGGGTGGGGGGTGATAGACACTGGGGAGGGTGTGTGCTATGGTGAGCGCTGTGAATTGTGCAAGATTGCTGAATCACAGACCTGTACCTCTGAAACAAATAATACATTATATGTTAAAACAAAAAAAAAAAAAAGAAGAAGAAGATAGCAGGAGGGGAAGAATGAAGGGGGGATATCGGAGGGGGAGACAAACCATGAGAGACGATGGACTCTGAAAAACAAACTGAGGGTTCTGGGGGGGGGGATGGGTTAGCCTGGTGATGGGTATTAAGGAGGGCACGCTCTGCATGGAGCACTGGGTGTTATACGCAAACAATGAATCATGGAACACCACATCAAAAACTAATGATGTAATGTATGGTGATTAATATAACATAATAAAAAAAAATTCACACACACAAAAACCTGCCAGAGGGGCACCTGGGGGCTCAGTTGGTGAAGCATCAGGCTCTTGATTTAGGCTCAGGTCATGATCTCAGGGTTGTGGGATCCAGCCCCCTGTCCGGCTCGGTGCTTAGCGCCCAGTGCCCAATCTCCTTGTTCCCCTCCCTCCCCCTCTTCCTCCCGCTCTGCCCCCACCTCGTGCATGCACGCTCTCTCTTTCTCTCTCTCAAAATAGATAAATAGATAAAATCTTAAAAAAAAAAAAAACCTGCCAGAAAAAGATATCTGAGAAGGGCAGACACTATAGCACTGCAAACATTTAAAATATTTGTCAACAGGGGTGCCTGGGTGGCTCAGTCGGTTGGGCGTCTGCCTTTGGCTCAGGTCTATGGTCCCAGGGTCCTGGGATCGAGCCCCGCATCGGGCTCCCTGCTCAGCAGGAAGCCTGCTTCTCCCTCTCCCACTCCCCCTGCTTGTGTTCCCTCTCTCACTGTCTCTCTCTGTCAAATAAATAAACTCTTTAAAACGTAAACAATAAAATAAAATAAAATAAAATAAAGTATTTGTCAACGAGACACAGTTTAAATGACGATGGACTAGCAACACAGTAGAATACCACACAGCCATTACAAAGGCAGAGGCCAGTGGTTCTGAACAGAAAAGAAGCAGACTGTAAGATATTTCGAGAAGGATGGAGGTGCACAGCCCTGTGTGTATGGTTGTATCCACCTGTTACAGATAAACATGGCAGCTGCATCTCAGAAAGGACACAGAACATGCTGACAGGGGGAGCACAAAGTAGGTGTTGGGAGTGATGAGAGGGAGACTTGATTTCTTCTCTATACCCTTATGCACTCTTTTTTTTTTTTTTTTTAAGATTTTTATTTATTTATTTAGAGAGCAGGGGGAGGGGCAGAGGGAGAGGAAGAGAAAGAATCCTCAAGCAGGCTCCCCACCGAGCAGGAGGTCTGATGGGGGGCTCGATCCCAGGACCCTGAAATCGCGACCTGAGCCGAAGTCAAGAGCTGGATGCTCCACGGACTGAGCCATCCAGGCGCTCCACCCTTCTGCGCTCTTGACATTTTTGACCATGGGTCTGAAAACAACTTTCAAGGGAAAATCTAACCGCAGGCAAGGAACCACTCACTGCTAGACTCTGACGAACATCCCTCAAGGGCTAACTGAGCCTTGAAATCCCGGGATCTCTTTGTCACCTGCTGAGGAGGCCCGTCCCTCCCTCCCCCTCTCCCTGAAGCCTCCCTGGGCCTGACCCAGCTGGAGCGAGTCAGAGGAGAGGGTTGAGGGGCAGCCAGGCGTGTGTGGAGGGACGGATGTGAAAGCCATCGTTGACACAGTGCCTGCCTCCGAGGCTTGAGGAAGGGTGTGCCTGGGAGGTGTTGAGCAAGGCAGGGGCCCTGGGCAGCCAAGGGATGAGGCCCAGTCACCGCCCTTGGCTAAGCCCAAGCAGGCTCTCTGGGAGGACTTCCTGGGCTGGAATCCTCGGGGGAGGAGGTGCAAATAGAAGTTAAGATCCACGGAGGGTCAAATCTGGATGGACCCTTGATATTATTAATACCTAAGATAACAACCACACCGGGGACCATGTAATGAATGTTTCAGCTGGGCCCCAGCTCATGGAATCCTCATAACAACCCTCTGAGAGGATTGTCTGCATTTCCAGATGCGTCTCAGCAGGGATGAGCCATGGTTGTGTTCTCCTGCCCTGCATGCCTTCCCATTGCCTGGTGAGACCTGGCTCACGGTGGCCGGGAGCTCCTTGCTCTTTTTTCTTTTTAAAGATTTTATTTATTTATTTATTTATTTGAGAGAGCGACAATGAGAGATGGGGAGAGAGCACATGAGAGGAGGGAGGGTCAGAGGGAGAAGCAGACTCCCCGCTGAGCAGGGAGCCTGATGCAGGACCTGATCCCAGGACTCCAGGATCCTGACCTGAGCCGAAGGCAGTCGCTTAACCAACTGAGCCACCCAGGCGCCCCAGCTCCTTGCTCTTTACACAGTGGCCCCAGTGCCTTCCTTTGGTTGGTTCTAGCACTTAATAGCCGTGTGACTTTGGGCAGGTTAGTAACCTCTCTGAGTCTCAGTTTCCCCCTCTGTGAATTGGAGACCCTTAGTCCTTAGGTCACGTGTTATTAGTCCAACACAAATAAGTCAATAAGCCTAAAGTACTTTTTTTTTTTTTAAAGATTTTATTTATTTGACAGAGAGAGATAGCAAGAGCAGGAACACAAGCAGGGGGAGTGGGAGAGGGAGAAGCAGGCTTCCCGCAGAGCAGGGAGCCCGATGCGGGGCTCAATCCCAGGACCCTGGGACCATGAACTAAGCCGAAGGCAGACGCTTAACGACTGAGCCACCCAGGCGCCCCTTAAAGTACTTTCTTAAAAAAGGTTTTATTTATTCATTTAACAGAGAGAGAGAGAAGAACAAGCAGGGGGAGTGGCAGACAGAGGGAGAAGCAGACTCCCTGAGGAGCAGGGAGCCCAATGTGGGGCTGGATCCCAGGACTCTGGGATCATGACCTGAGCTGAAGGCAGACGCTTAACTGAGCCTCCTAGGGCCCCCCCCTTTTTTTAAGATTTTATTTAATAATTTGAGAGAGAGAGAGAGAGGGAGAGAGAGAATCTTAAGCCGACTCCATGCTGAGCACGGAACCTGAGGTGGGGCACAATCTCATGACCCCGAGATCACGACCTGAGCAAAAACCAAGAGTCTGACGCTCAGCCAACTGAGCCACCCAGGCGTCCCAAGCGTGAAGTTCTTGTAACCATGACTGGCTCCTGGTAAGCCTGTTTGCCATGGTTGTTATTACCCCATATTTCATTAAATCTAAGATGTCATCCATTGTAAAAGATACCACTCAGGGAAGACAAGAATGTTGCCAGTTGACTACGTACCAAGTCTCTTTCATCACTAGAACCTTTATTTTATACTTCCCGAAGAAGCTCTTTTTGACTTAGATGGAGATTCTCATCATATATAATTTGGAGGCACACACAAAAAGGAAACTAGAAGCAAAATAAGTTGTTTTACGGTGTTTGGAAAACTTCCCATTTAGAGTCCAACGGAGACGGAGGTGTGATGTCTGGGTTTCACCACCACCTCCTCCAGTGAGCCATGGTGAGTGCTGGAGCGCAGCCCCCTGCCCCCCAGCTATCCATAAGACAACCCTGAAACCGGGGCTCTTGGGTGGCCCAGTCATTAAGCGTCTGCCTTCAGCTCAGGTCATGATCCCAGGGTCCTGGGATCGAGCCCCGCATCCGGCTCCCTGCTCCGCGGGAAGCCTGCTTCTCCCTCTCCCACTCCCCCTGCTTGTGTTCCCTCGCTGTGTCTCTGTCAAATAAATAAATAAATAAAATCTTAAAAAGAAAAAAAGGCAACCCTGAAACCAACAGCTGCAGGAGCTGTTGCAAGCCAGCTTCGCGACAGATTTCTGCTTGGGGAGTGTACTGACAAGTCTGGTTCTCTTCCCTGGGGGCTCACACCCTTTAAGTCCCTGGGGTTAAGGGAGGGCTCACTCAGCTCTTGCCTCTGGGCCTTCCTTCCAAGCTGCTGATGCCCTTTCTGCGGGGTTTGCTGCTTCTGAAGTGTGGGCACGAGCAGGCAATGACAACTGTCAGGACTGCAGCCAGCCAGAAAGCAACTCTACCATGTAACCCGGTTAGGAGATTTAAGTAGGAGCAAGAAAGGGTCTTGGAATCCACGACACATGAATAATCTCTGAACTTTGCGCTGGGCGGGGCTTCCAGCCACCGCAGAGCCCCGGCACATTCTGTTCCTGCTCCTTTCCTCCCCTCTTTGCCTTCTTCACCCAGTCATTCCCCATCTCAGCTTCCTCGTGTAGCCCCCCGCCAGGATGCCTTCCTTGACCATCTCCGGGAGTCAGTCCCTTCACTGTCCATGCACATAGTATAGCTACAGTGTTACATTTTGAGTGTGTGTGTGATTTTGGGGGGCAGCCATCTCCCCAGTGTACCGAGGCTTGTGGGTGCGGGGACTAGGTGACTTCCACCACATCCCAGTATCTAGCTGTGTCTGGCAAGGTGCTGGTGGATGAAAGAATGAATGGAGGCCCCATAGTGCGCAGTGGGGGACCTGGGAGGTCCTCCTGGCCAGTCTACGAGACATGCTGCACGCCTCTGCGCTGCAGGGCGGCGGGGGGGTGGGGGTGAGCAGGAGACAGGCTGCCGGCCTTTGCACTACACCACTTCCCTCAGAGGCCAGAGAGCAAGCCTCTTCTTGTACAGATGGGAAATTGAGCCCTTTGAGGTCACATGTCCACGGCCCAGACCTCCTGTCTCAGTCCGGTGTGCAGAGAGATGGGGGAGGGTGGGGCAGAGGACGGGGGCTCACTCCTGGCTGGGGTTTGGAGGAGATTTGCCCGGGCAGCGGCATCTGACACAGGCTTCCCAGGTTGGGAGCAGAGCTTGGGTGAGTTTGAGAAACATGGAAGGGAAAGCGAAGCTGGGCAAATCAGAAGAGGCAGGTGTGGACGCCCAGACTCACCACACAAGGCCCAGAGTCCTTGCAGAGGCCCTGGAAGATGCGAGGCTGAGGTCTCCATCGCTAGTTTCGTTTCCAGAGGGGTGGCGGACTCACCCGCCATGGTCCCCTGAGCCAGGAGAGCAGCGGGCGTCCCTCCCAGGTGGCCCTGACCCCACCTTCCCCTGCTAACCACCGTGCCAGCTCTGTGGCCCTGCGGAGATGCTGGGAGGATGTGGGGTGGCGAGGTGGGGGCTGAGGCAGGACTCTGGGGGTGCAGAGGCCCGCCTGCTCCCGGAAGGAGGAAGCTGCACAGGGTGTCTGTGGCTGGGCCCCGGGATCCCGGACCAGGGGAACTTCCTCTTCCTCTCAGGGCAGGTGTAGCTGCCACAGCCGGACCAACACCCTGGCCCTGTCATGGATGGGGGCAAGGGGCCCAGACTCAAAGACTTCCTGAGTGGGAGCCTGGCCACCTGGGTGAGGGGGCAGGTGGGAGGCGGCTGGGAAAGGGAAGTGAGCAGCAGGGAGGGGCTGGTGCTGGGTTTGGAGGAGGGTCCGGCAGAGTCGGGGGGGGGGGGGGGGGGGGGGGGGGGGGGGGGGGGGCACAGATGGGGGGCTGGAGAAGTTGAGGGAGCCGTGGGGCAAGGGTCAGGGGCATTCGGGGAAGAGGTGAGGAGGAGGCTGCGTGGGCTCAGGAGGCAGGTCCGAGGGGCTGGGAGTCACTCTGCTGGGAAGGGAGTTCCTAACTGGGCAGCTGACTTGTCTCGGCTCCCCACAGGCGCTGGGACTGGCCAGCCTGGTGGGAGAGGCGGAGGAACCTGAGGGGGAAGAGGAGGAAGGAGAGGGGCCCCTTTGCCCAGAGAAGAAGTTCTTGCATCTCAGCGATGGGGCCCTGCTCCTCCGGGTGCTGGGCATCATGTAAGAAGCCACAGGCCTGCCTAGGAGTCTGAGGTGGCCCCTCCCCACACAGACTACTGGGAGGAGCTTGAGGGCTGGTGGGTGGAGCCTGATTGGGGGAGGTGGGGCCTTGATGGCCCCCCTCCCCCACCTAGCTCCCTGTGCGTGCCCACAGAGCTCCTAGTTCTCGAGGGGGACCTCGGGCGGTCGGGGGCTGTGATGCTCCTGCATCCTGGCGGGTGCGGAACCTGAACCACCTGTGGGGCCGGCTGAGGGACTTCTACCAGGTGAGGGGCTGGGAAGGGGAGGCTGAGCCTGGGAGGCCCCTGTGGGAAGGCCCTTCTTCTAGGTCCTGTCTCCTCTGCCCCCAGGAGGAGCTGCAGCTGCTGATCCTGTCGACACCCCCAGACCTCCAGACGTTGGGGTTTGACCCCTTCTCAGGTGCTCTCTCTTACTACCCCTTCCTGCTTCTATCCCCTCACCCCACCCCTAACTTTCTGTGGCTTGTGCTCTGCAGAGGAGGCAGTGGAGGAGTTGGAAGGCATCCTTCGGCTGTTGCTGGGGGCGTCAGTGCAGGTGAGCAGGGGAGGGAAGGGTAGGGTCCAGCCTCCGCGGGAGACGAAGACGTGGGGGATTCCCGTGCCGGCATTTCCGCCCGGTCTCCCTGCAGTGTGAGCACCGGGAACTCTTCATCCGACACATCCAGGGCCTCAGTCTTGAGGTCCAGAGTGAGCTGGCTGCTGCCATCCAGGAGGTACTGGGGCTGGTCGATAGCCTGGGACTGGCCCTGCCACCTGGGGGCACCCTGCCCCTCACCTTCCTCTGCTGAACTGCTCTCCCTACCCGCCCAGGTGACGCAGCCTGGGGCCGGTGTGGTGCTGGCACTGGCTGGGCCCGAGCCTGGGGAGCTGGAGCCTCCGGAACTGGAGATGCTATCCCGGAGCCTGCTGGGGACTTTGTTAAGGCTGGCACGGGAGCGTGATACGGGTGCCCAGGTAGGGCGCTTTGTGATCCAGGTGGAGGAATGGGAGGACTGCGGGGACCCAGATTTGGGGGTGGGATGGAGTTTGGGGCCCAGATGTGGGGTTGGGGATGAGGGTCTTGGACCAGCAGAGCTTCATGAGCCAGATGTGGCTTGTTGTGACTGGGGCGCATGGGATAGGTTACTTCTGGCTTCTGACCCTCGACTTCCCACAGCGTCTGGCTGAACTGCTGCTGGAGAGACAGCCGGCCCCTTTGTTGCCAGAGGCTCCTGCCAGGACTCCCCCAGAAGGCCCCTCACACCACCTGGCCCTGCAGCTGGCCAACACAAAGGCCCAGCTGCGGCGCCTGAGGCAGGAGCTGTGAGTACCCCCGTCTGGGAAGTAGGCCTGGAGGGAGAGGGGCAGATTAGACGTGGATGGAAACGGGTGGGATCAGGCCTGTGGGTTTTGGGTCCCCACACCCCTCCAGCGTCCCTTTTCTTCAGGGAGGAGAAGGTCGAGCTGCTGCTAGACTCCCAGGCGGAGGTGCAGGGTTTGGAGGCCGAAATGCGACGGCTCCGCCAGGAGGTGCGCTCAGATGCTCCCCGCTGCTGCCGCATTCCCTAGCCCTCTCCCCACGCCTTCCCTGTCCCATCGCCTGCCGCCACCCGGGCTCCTTCCCCTCCCTAATCCCTCTGGCCCGAGGCTGGCCGACCCCACCTCCGCACCTTCTGGCTCAGGCCCAGGCGCTGTCGGGACAGGCCAAGCGGGCCGAATTGTACCGCGAGGAGGTAGAGGCGCTGCGGGAGCGGGCCGGTCGCCTGCCCCGCCTGCAGGAGGAGCTGCGACGCTGTCGCGAGCGGCTACAGGCGGCCCAGGCTTGCAAAAGCCAGCTGGAGGTGAGACGGGAGGCGGGGCCTGGGGAGGGCGGGGCGCGGGGCGGGGCCTGGAGGCGGGGCCTGCTGGGGTTGGGGTGGGCCAGGACCGGGGGCGAATTTGGGCCTGGAGAAGAGAGGGCGAGGTCAAACGGATAGAGCAGTCGTGACCAGGAGAAATGGGTGAGGTGGTGTCTGGGGGAAAGGCCCTCTGGAGAATGGGGCGGATGGAAGGGAGAGGTGGGGGCCGTAGGTTAGGGTAGGTCCTGGAGAGGAGGGTGGGGCCGAGTGCAGGGGAGGAACTGTCTGGAGAGAGCCCTTCGCAGTGGAGCCTAGAGGGATGCCGCCCTGGGAGGGAGTTCTTGGGGAGAAGGGGCGGGGCCTACACAGGAGGGGGCGGGGCCAGGTGCTGGGGAAGTGGTACCTGGATAGACCCTGGAGAGGGAGGGGCAGGTGGGAGGGGGAGGCGGGGCCTGGAGAGCATAGGGGTGCAGGGTCAGGTGAGGGAGGGAAGGCAGAGTCTGTGGCCCTGGAGTGCTTGGGGGCAGCATCACATCCCGGGTGTCTCTGCTCCCCACCAGGAGGAACGGGTTCTCTCCGGGACTCTGGAAGCCTCCAAGGCGCTGCTGGAGGAGCAGCTGGAGGTTGCTCAAGAGCGCTGTGCTAGGCTGCATGAGACTCAGCGTGAGAATCTGCTGCTGCGGACCCGTCTGGGCGAGGCCCATGCGGTGAGATTGCCCGAGTGACCCCCAGTCACTCTGTCATCTGTGACCCCTGGTGGCCCCAATGGTCCCCCAGAGTTCTCTAGAGCACCCTGTGACCCCTGACTCCTTGTTTCCCCTAGTGATCTAGCCCACACATTGGCCTGGCGGTGGTGGGGAAGGCTTGTCTGACCCTGCCCTTCCCCCAGGAGCTGGACACTCTGCGGCATCAGGTGGAGCGCCTGGCAGAGGAGAATGTGGAGCTGGAGCTGGAGCTTCAGCGGAGCCTGGAGCTGCCCCTGGGCTCTCCCCGGGAGGGTAGGGCCCTGGTAGAGGGGCTGCGGATGTAGGGCTGGCTGCCTCTTTTCCTGCAACTCTAGCGGGGATGGCTTCTGACTTCATTCTCTTCCCAAGGTGTTGGTGGGGGGTGGTCTATGGGTGTGTGGGAGGAACCAGGGATCATGGCAAAGTGTAGGGAGGGGTCCTAACCTCATCTCATATGTCCCAGCACCCCTGCCAGGAGCAGCCCCCTCACTTCATGATGAAGTGAGAGAGGCAGAGGCCGGGCGGCTGCAGACCCTGGAGAGGGAGAATCGGGAGCTTCGGGCCCTGCTGCAGGTGCTCCGGGGGCAGCCTGGGGGCCAGGTGAGTCCCCTCCCCCAACCCTTCTAGCAGGTCCTTCCTTGCCTCCTCCTGGGGGCTTAGCCCTTCCTCTCATGTACCCTCAGCACCCCCTGCTGGAGGAGCAGAGCGAAGACTCCTTGGTTCCAGAGCTGGATGTGACTCCCCAGACTTGCCTGGCCTCAGACCTGGGCCCCCAGGGTTTGGCCGGCCAGGTGGGGGATGAAGGCACCCAGGCCTTGGACCTGGCTCCCCCAGTATCAGACTCGGCCCTTGAGAGAGTAGCTGTGCCTCCCCAGGCTTCTGACTCAGACCCACAGGTGATAGAGAGACCCCTCCAGGTGGCTGCCACGGCCCCCCAGACCTCAGACTTGACTGTCCAGGAATCAGGCCGCGCAGTAGCAACACAGGAGTCCCTGGAGAAGGCTGGGCGTGGAGCCCTTCTCCAGACCCCGAGTGCTGTGGTCTCGCCTCAAGTTCCAGGGGTGGAAATTCAGGCCGAGCTGTTGGGAGGAGAGACTGGAGAGTCAGGGCCCAAAGCCCAGGTGCTGAGACAGAGGGGCCCTGCAAGCAAGCCTGGACCCTCAGAGCTCAGCCTCCGTGGGCCGCTGGAGGAGCAGGAGACCCCAGGCCAAGGGCTGGACCTACCCCAAGGGCAGAGAGGGGCCAGAGAGCATGAACAGAAGCTGGAGGGGATGGTTGGGGACCCAGGCCAGCAAAACCCACAGCAAAAGTCAGAAGGGGCTCCGGAGGCCCAGACCTGGGAAGGGCTGATCCCAGGGGAGATCCTGGCTGGTGGTGTCCCAGAGCAGGAGGCCCTGAGGGAGGAGGTGGCGCAGCTCAGGAAAGAGGCCGAGGCCCTTCGAGCAGAGCTAGAGGCCCAGGCCCGGAGGCTGGAGGCCCGAGGCACGGAAGCTGCCCGCCTCTCTGAGGAGCTGGCTCAGGCACGGAAGGCAGAGACTGAGGCCCACGGGGAGGTGGAGGCCCAGGCCCAGGAGCAGGCTCGGCTTCGGGAGGCCGTGGAGGCAGCCAGCCGGGAGCTGGAGGCCGCATCGAGGGAACGGGAGGCATTGACAGAGGCCCTGGCAGCCACAGGCCGAGAGCGGAGGCAGTGGGAGCGCGAGGCGCCCAGACTGAGGGCCCGGGCTGAGGCAGCTGAGGAGCGGCTCCAGGTGCTGGAGAACGAGGGCCGCCAACACCTGAAGGAGGCTGAGAGGGAGAGGCAGGCCCTCAAGGAGGTATGTTGGGGCTCACAGCCTGGGATAGGAAGCGGGGTTCTGCGTCAGTTGCTGGGGTTTGGGTTATTCATTCCATCCGTGGCCCTGGAGTGCTTGGCACCTAGCTGGGGCTGGAGAGCGAAAGGTGAAGTCCACCCCTGCCTTCTGAAACGTGCTTGGCCCCGGGTACAGGACCGATGTCCTCTACCTCTGGTGGGGTGGGCTGTAGGAGGGGATAAGAGTATGGCTGTGGAGCCAGACTGCCTGGATGCCCATCCTGGATCTCCGACTGTGGTAGCTGACCCACCTCCCCCCATTCCTCCTTCCCTAAACTGGAGGTGCTCTTCATCGCCGCCTCAGTGGGTCTTTTGGAAGACCAAGGGAGATAACTGTGTGATGAGCCTCGTTTATGCTGGGCAAAGGCTCAAGACATGTTGATTATTTTTTTAAAAAGATTTATATGTTTACTTTTATTTTTTAGAGAGGGGGAGAGGGGTAGGGGAGAAGGAGACAGTGCCTCTCAAGCAGACTCTAGCCCAGTGTGGAGCCCAACACGGGGCTCCCTCTCACGACCCTGAGATCATGACCTGAGCCGAAATCAAGAGTCAGATGGGTTAACTGACTGAGCCACCCAGGCGCCCCCAGACATGTTGATTATTATTATTATTATTTTAAAGATTTTAAAATTTATTTTAGAGAGAAAGAGAGAGCAGGGGGAGGGGCAGAGGGAGAGGGAGAGAAGTAGGCTCCCCGCTGAGCAGGGATTTCCAACCCCCCCCCCCCGCCAACGTGGGGCTCGATCCCAGGACCCCGAGATCACGACCTGGGCTGAAATCAAGAGTCAGACACTCAACCAACTGAGCCACTCAGGTGCTGCAAAGGGTGCAGGAGGCCATGGGGGAGGGAGCTAGTGCCAGGGTGGGGGTAAGGAGGCTTTGGAGAAGATTCCTAGGAGCGGTAGAGATTCCACTAGGTGGGAAGGCCATTTCATTCAGAGGGAACGGCATGTGCAGAGACCTGAAGGCATTAACGCTGCTTAGGGGCCTGGCAGGTGCGGGAACAGGGCCAGAGAGACGTGCTGGGCCAGCCTTGCTGGTGGCAGTATTCCGTCCCCAGGCAGAGAAATCCACCCAAGCGTGTGGGCAAACCTGTGCGAGGCTGGGTTTGAGGAGGGTCCCCTTGGTGTGCAGAGGAGCCTGTGGCCGGCAGGAGGCAGGTGAGGCTGCCTGGGGCTGGGACGGGGGATGGAGGAGAGAGACCTGGAAACCCCTTCATTCATGGGCTCATGCATGTTGACAGGGATCTCCTTGGCGCTGTACCAGGCAGCCTAATGCCCTTACTGAGGGAGGCTCTCAGGGTCTGGGGTGGAGACAGGGCTGTGCAGGGAGCTGTGGGAGTCCAGGAAGCACAGTGGACTCAGGCTGGGTCATGTCAGGGAAGGCTTCCTGGAGGAGGAGAGAGAACTGCAGTGAGCCCGTAGGAGGCGCAGGCGCTGCTCCTGGGTGTGGAGGGTGTGAGGTGGGAAGTGGAGGGAGGCTAGGCAGAGGATTCACTAGCAGGTTCCTACTGGGCAGAGCCTCATCTTCCTTTCAAGCTAAGGAAGGAGTTGTGGTTGTTCTTGGGAAGGAAATGACCTCCGTGACCTTCACATGAGGGCAATGACCTTTAAACCCAGTGGAGCGTTGAAGGGAGCAGAGTCATCAGGTACTCATGTTGCAAGGCCCCTCGGGGGAAGCTGAGGAGACTAGGAGGCAATGGGAAGGTTGTTCAGGCCAGGGGGCCTCATGCTGCTGGGGGACAGTGTGCTGCAGACGAGGAATCGGGTCTTCCAGCTGAGCAGTTTCCTGTCACATCCCTATTGTCCAGAGGAGGACACTGAGATTCAGGAGGAGTAATTGGCTGAGATACCCCTCGTGCGGGCGGAGAGGAGCGGGGAACACAGTGTTGGGTTGACCCAGGTTAGGCATAGGGCAGGGCAGGCCTGGGGAGTGGGAGAATGGGGGTGTGGGCGGGTAGGTAAGGCCGACGGGGGTCTCTGGGCTTCACTCTGTAGGATGTGACTGAGAGATGCTGTCAGGCAGACCTGGCTTCTAGCCCAGATCCCCTGCCTCCTGGCTGTGCAGTTAGGGGCGAACTCCTTAACCTGTCTCCTGGAAAACTGGAATACAAATGACCTGCCTTACAGGATCCCATAACACTGTAAGACGATGAATGTAGAGAGCTGGGGGCAGCTGTGGAGTGGCAATGCCGGCAGGTGGGCCGGGCAGGTGAGGGTAGGGGGAGGTGCAGGGGAGGGGAGGGTGTGCTCTGAGGACTGAGCCTGAGGAAGAGCCTGAGGACAAAGGGGAATTTTGTGAGATTTCCTGGGCAGAGCAGTTTCTGGTGATGACTGGGTGTGGTGTAGGAGGAGGTGGCTTAGCCCCGGGGAAGTTGGGGAACCGAGGGTAGGTGGCGTCCCTGTGGGCTGGAAGTGCAGTGGGGCGGGGCGCTGAGGGCCACGGCCAGGGCCTGGAGGGGGCCAGGGCCTGGAGGGGGCCGGTTCCGCGGTCTGGCCTCTTCAAGTCTCTTCATTGGTACCCCTGTTCTACCCTTAGCCCTTGGGCTCTCGTGGAGGCGGGCCAATAGGAGGCAGGGGGACTTGTAGTTTTTCAGTGAGAGCCTCCCTCTGGGGGAGGCTCAGTGGGGTTGCAAAACCGGGAAGATCAGAGCAGAGGCTGTAGACTCTGTGTCCAGAGTGAGGTTTTGGTAGGCAGCTGGTCCCAGTCGGCCCTTCCTTGTGGTTTCATCCTGCCAGGGCCCCCGCACTTCAGAATGGTTTGGCCTATCTCCCTCTGCGGCCCGCTCTGCCCCCTTCCACAATGGTGTGGCCCAACCGCCACAGGATGCCTGGCCTGGCCTGGCCTGCAGCGTCTCTCCCCACCCGCCAGCCCCCACTGTGGTTGGGCCCAACATTCACCAAGTTCCTGTGCTCTGTCGCCCTCCCCCTGTGGCCCAGGGCGCTCTGCAGATCTGCCTCCTCCAAGCCCCTCTTTCCCTCACGTGGCCCGCATGGCCTCAGCACGTAGGACACGGCTAGCTGCCACTGGGCGCACGAGGAACCGCGGGCTCAGAGAGGTAAAGACACTTGCCTGGCGAGTGTCTCTGAGTCCTGGACCAGGGGCCTCCCTCACCCGCTGCCAGGCTTACGATCCCCGTCTTTCGTCTTCCGTAGTGACTCCGCAAGGCCGCCAGGCTTTGCTCCGCATGGGGGAGTGGAAGCCCAAAGGGGTAAAGATCTTGGCCCAGGGTGGGGCGCCTGGCTAGCTCCATCAGTAGAGCACGTGACTCTTGATCTCAGGGTCATGAGAGCCTACTTAAAAACAAAAACAAAACAAAACAAAAAAGATATTTGCCCAGGGTGACTGAGGAAGGACAGAAAGCCAGGTCTCCAGATGCTCAGGCCTTGGAATCTGGCCCCCCCTGTTCCCCCCTCCCCGGGTGAGGATGGTGGTCTTCCCTCCTGGCCCTGAGCCCCCTGTGCCTGCCCTCAGGAGCTAGAGAAGGCCGTGGTGCGGGGCCGGGAGCTGGGGGCGCGGCTGGAGCACCTGCAGAGTGAGCTGAAACAGGCAGCTCTGGAGCGCCAGGAATTTCTGCAAGAACAAGAGTTCCAGCACCAGAGGTGGGGGGTGTCACCCCAGGGGCAGAGAGGGGGCAGCTAGGGCTTGGGGAGGGGTTGGTGCCACGGCTTCTCCTGGCAGGTACCAGGGCCTAGAGCAGCGGCTGGAAGCTGAGCTGCAGGCGGCGGCCACCAGCAAGGAGGAGGCCCTGAGGGAGCTCAAGACCAGGGCTCTGCAGCTGGAAGAGGAGCTGGTCCAGGTAAGGCCTGCGGCCCTGGGCGCTGGGAGCCTCGTCCCACCCGCCCTCCGTCCTGCCTGCGGACAGCGGGGGCTGCGTGCGTTGTGCTCCATCCCTCCAGCCCCGCGCTGGTCTTGCCCCTTGATTTTGGACTAGTTGCTTGCCTTGTGCCCCATTTGGGGGCCGATTGGAGAGCGCCCCGTGCTGGGGGTCTGGCAGACTCTGCCCAGGCCTTGTAGTCTTCTGGGGGGCCTTGTTTCCCTCGTTCCTCCAACGGACAGACCCCAGCGGCTCTGCTCTGAGGTGCTGGCTGTGTCTCTCTGGGGCCTCACCACTCCCCAGTGAGCTCAGTTACTGCCCTTGTTCTTGGCTGGCCATTGTTTCTGAGGCTCCCAGCTCAGGGCTGAGCTCCGGGTTGTGGTGGGGCGCAAGACCAGGTAAGGACAAAGACCACCATAACACGGGGTGTCAGGGGACAGCGGGCACCCAGCAGAGCCCCTAACGCGTACATGTAGGCTTGGTTAGGGGAAAGTCGTGTTGAAACTGGGGCCCGGAGGAAGAGCAGGGTGGAGAGAGAAGTGGCCCGGGCAGAGGCCAGTCCCTGCTGCAGAACTGAGTGATGTGGAGCAGGGCAGACAGAGAGTGACAGATGGACCTGTGGGAGCCAGGAGCGTGGGGGTGGGGGACCCCGTGACGGAGGGATGAGGCAGCAGTGCTGCCCAAGGGGTCCCTGCATGATCCTCCGGCCTCCTCCACGCCCCTGTGTGACCTCCCGGGGCCTCTCCTTGCAGCTGCGCCAGGGCCCTGAGGGGCTGGGGTCTGAGGGGCACGCTGAGCTGAAGACCCCGGGGGCCCAGAGTGGGCGGCTCATCGAGGTGGAGCGCAGTGTGAGTGTCGACCATGGCAGGCACGGGGAGGGGGTTGCCCCAGTGGCCTGGCCCCTGCTAAACCCCCTCCCTTCCAAATGCAACGAGCAGAATGCAACGCTGGTGGCCGAGAAGGTGGCTCTGCAGGGGCAGTTGCAGCACCTGGAGGGGCAGCTGGGGAGCCTGCAGGGGCGAGCCCAGGAGCTCCTGCTGCAGAGTCAGCGCGCCCAGGAGTGCAGCAGCCGCCTGCAGGTGGGTGGCGGCCTGGATGCCCTGCCCCCTGCCCAATCTCAGGCCCCCTTTCCACAGCTGCCTGCCCTTTTCTCTGCCCTAGCTCCCAGCTGGCTGCGCTACCTGTTCCCTAGTCCCTGACCTCTGAACCACCCCATTCTGCACCCCTCTAACCCCGCTCCTGCTCACTTCCACTTGCTCCTTCCCCTTGAGCCTTCCCCCTTCCCCTCACCTCTGTGCTGTTTTTTGGCCCAGCTCTATCCCTCTCAACAGCCAGCCCTTAGTCCTTTCCTCTTTCCCTGCTCCTACCCCGGCCCCATCTGTCCCATCCCTGCCTAGTGCCTCCTGCCCTCCCCTCCACAGCCTGGCACCAGCGCCCATCTCCATGATACTGCTCCCCTCTCCTTGCCCACTCACCCCCGCCTCTGCTTTCTGCTCCCTGTCACCCCTGCTCCAGCGCTCGGCCTCCTCTATAGTTCTCTCTGTATCCTCTGCCCTGCCCCTTGCCTTTTGCCCCCTGTCCCTTACCCCCTTTGGAACTGGGATTGCACCCCCCTGCTCTGTCTAGGCTGAGAAGTCTGTCCTGGAGATGCAGGGCCAGGAGCTGCATAAGAAGCTGGGGGTGCTGGAGGAGGAGGTGCGGGTGGCGCGGCAGTCCCAGGAGGAGACCCGGGCGCAGCAGCAGGCTCTGCTGCGGGATCATGAGGCCCTGGCCCAGCTGCAGCGGCGGCAGGAGGCCGAGCTAGAGGAACTGCTGGTCCGGCACCGTGACCTCAAGGCTAACATGCGGGCGCTGGAGCTGGCCCACCGGGAGCTGCAGGGCCGGTGAGCCTCCCCCAGACTCCTGGCTTCTCTCCCCAGCACTGCTGGCCTTGGTGGCTCTGACCACCCCTGGCCCCCTCCCCAAGGACCACCACTCAACACAGCCACCTCTGCTGCAGTGGTCTCACGTGTGGCTGGGCCCCGGGGTGAGCTCACCCTGAGGCTCGTTCGTCATGGGGAGTGGTGGGCACCTCGCCTGGCATTCTGCTCCCTCGCTTTATTTGGGGGCCGGTGCTTAGGAGAGGGCAGACTCCTAGGTCCATATAGTCTAGCCGCCCGCTTGCCCCGGCCCCAGGTCTCTGCAGCCTTCTCAGTCCCTGTGCATCCCAGGCACGAGCAGCTGCAGGCCCAGAGGGCCAGCGTGGAGGCGCAGGAGATGGCCTTGCTGGCGGAGCGAGAACGCCTGATGCAGGACGGGCATCGGCAGCGTGGCCTGGAGGAGGAGCTGCGGAGGCTGCAGAGTGAGCATGACAGGTACCAGCCCTGGCACAGCCCCGCCCCTCTCGGGCCAGGTCTCAGTGTTCCCGTCTGTGAAGTGGGTTGGTGGTGGGTTAGTCACCGTCCCTGTGGGGTCCCGCTTTGCCTCCTCTTGCCCAGTGTGGCCTTCTGGCCCCTCCTGGGGGGCCTGGGAGGGGGTTGAGTGCCCTTGGAGAGCATCTCTTCTGGACTCTGCAGGGCTCAGAAGCTGTTGGCAGAGGTGTCTCGGGAGCGCGGTGAGCTGCAGGGTGAACGTGGGGAGCTGCGGGGCCGGCTGGCGCGGCTGGAGCTGGAGCGGGCCCAGCTGGAGGTGCAGAGCCAGCGACTGCGTGAGTCCAACCAGCAGCTGGACCTGAGTGCCTGCCGGCTGACCACACAGTGCGAGGTGTGGTGAGGGATGGGTGGTGGCTGGCTGGGGGCTGGAGAGTTGGGGGGGGGTGGAAGGTAGCCACCCTGAGCCCCATTAAATCCCCCACCTGCCCTACCGCCTGTTCCATCCCCCCAGCTATTGACAGAGCTTCGGAGCGCCCAGGAAGAGGAGAACCGGCAGCTGCTGGCTGAGGTGCAGGCGCTGAGCCGGGAGAACCGGGAGCTCCTGGAGCGCAGCCTGGAGAGCCGGGACCACCTGCACCGTGAGCAGCGCGAGTACCTGTGAGCATGCCATGGGTGGGCCCAGCTCGGCTGCCGGGAGCGGGAGCGGGTCCCCGAGACCCCTTTGGCTGCTCATGGGCAGATGCCCAGGGGGTCCTGGGAAAGGGCCGGGGCTGATCGCCCGGGGCTCAGGACAGTAGCAGTTTGCCAACACGGGAGCACGTCGGTGTGCTAACGGCAGGCAGGCTTGTGGCAGTGTGTCCTGAGCCTCACTCCTGCCTGGCCTCACGCCCGCCTCCTCCCTCCTCATGCTCGCAGGGACCAGCTCAATGCGTTGCGCCGTGAGAAGCAGAAGCTGGTGGAGAAGATCATGGACCAGTACCGAGTGCTGGAGCCTGGACCCCTGCCCCGGACCAAGTGAGGGGCCCCTCCACCCCCTGAAGCCGGGGACCCTCCCACCCTCTGCCCCTGCCCTGCCCTCTCCAGGCCCCGATGAGGGTTTGCCTGGCCATCCCCAGCGTGGCCCTCTTGTCCCTCCTTCCTCCCTGGCCTTACCCCCTCTTGTGCCCTCTTGCCCCCAGGAAGGGCAGCTGGTTGGCAGACAAGGTGAAGAGGCTGATGCGGCCCCGGCGGGAGGGGGGCCTCCATGGGGGGCCACGCCTGGGGGCCGATGGGGCTGGCAGCACCGAGAGCCTGGGGGGCCCCCCAGAGACGGAGCTCTCCGAGGGCAGGGAGGCAGATGGGACAGGTGGGTCTGGGGGCCGGGTGACCAGGATGGTCCCTACCCCATGTGTCCTATCCCCACCCTGGTGCTTGCCAGCACCTCTCGTCTCTCCCTTCGTCTAGTGTGGCTTGCACGTGTACCCCACCCCCCCACCCTGCGTCCCTGCTGCAGCCCCTTCAGCCGGCACCTCCCTCTTGCCGGCGCCGCCACCCACCCCGCCCTACCCATCCACAGCGGTGTCTAGGACCTCAGAGTGGCAGGGGACTTTAGTGAGAGGTCACTTATCCCAGTCAGCAGATGAGGAAGCCGAGGCCCAGGGAGGGGACGTGCCTTGCCCCAGGTCACACAGTGAGTTAGTGTCAGAGCCAGCACAGGCCAGCCTCCTGTCACCACCCTCCTTCCCCCAGACCTTACCCCTGCCTCTGCAGCCTCTTCTCCTTGCTCCTTTGCAGCTTCACCCCACCGGCCCCTCCACTCTGCCCAGCCCCTTCCTGCATTGCTCCACACCCTCCCTGCCAATGCTTCTTGCAGGGTCCCCTTCTCCGACACCCATGCGCCGGGCCCAGAGCTCCCTCTGCCTGCGGGATGAGACCCTGGCAGGGGGGCAGCGGCGGAAACTCAGCTCACGATTCCCTGTGGGGCGAAGCTCTGAGTCATTCAGCCCCGGGGACACCCCCAGGCAGCGATTCCGACAGCGCAGGCCGGGCCCCCTGGGCGCGCCCACCTCCCATGGCAAAGGTGAGAGATGAGGGTCCCTGCTCCCATTTGCTCCCCAGCTCCCTTGGACCCACTAACCCCTTGGCTTTCTCCTGTCCCTTGGGTCTCTGCACAAGCCCTGCCCGCCTCTCTGCTCTGGTCCCCATGGCCCATTGGCTGCCTTGTGCACCCCCAGGACCTGGCGTGGGGTGGGATGGCTCCATCGAGACCCTGTCGGAACACAAAGCAGATGCTAACGGAGAGGGTGAGTGGGGGTATTTGGCCTGCCTGGGGCCCCTGGCTCATTCATTCATCTACTTGACAATGAGCCTTTACTGAGTGCCAGGTGATGTGCTAGGGCTACAGCAGGGGATACAGCTGGGAACATTCTGGTACAGGAGGGAGATAGTAAACAACGTGCATAAAAATAATAATTATCTACAACGGCCCTGGCCAGTAGAAATATGATGTGAGCTACATGTGTAATTTAAAATTTTCCAGTAGCCTCATCAGAAAAGTAAAAAGAGACCGGTAAAATTAATTTAATTTTTTAAAAAAGATTTTATTTATTTATTGGAGAGAGAGAGAGAGATAGCAAGAGAGAGCATGAGCGGGGAGGAGAGGGAGAAGCAGGCTCCCCGCTGAGCAGAGAGCCCGATGCGGGGCTGAATCCCAGGACCCTGGGATCATGACCTGAGCCGAAGGCAGACGTTTGTTTTTTTTTTTTAAAATTTAAAAAAAAATTTTTTTTATTAGAGAGAGAGAGTATAAGCAGGGGGAGCGGCAGGTAGAGGGAGAGGGAGAAGCAGGCTCCCTGCTGAGCAGAGAGCCCGATGTGGGGCTCGATCCCAGGACCCTGGGATCATGACCTGAGCCAAAGGCAGACGCTTAACTGACTGAGCCACCCAGGTGCCCCTCCCCCCTTTATTTTATTTATTCAGGTAAAATTAGTTTTAATAACATTTTATTTATCCCATTATACTGGAACTGTTACCATTTCAACCTGTAGTCAGTGTGGAAAGTCATTAATGAGATGTTTATTTTAGTTAATTAATTAATTTTTATTAATGAGATAGTTTATATTATTTTTTCCTGCTACGTCCTTGAGTCCAGCGGCTGTTTTACATTCCAGCACATGGAAGTTCAGATGGGCTGCATCTCAGGTGCTCGGTTCTGCACTGGGCGGCTCAGCCCCAGAATGTTAGGCGGTGGCAATGCTCTGGAAAGAGAGAGCGCAGGGGGAGGAGATCAGGAGCGCTAGGTGGGGCAGGTTGCGAGTTTGACTACGGTGCTTAGGGTAGTCCTCAGAGAGGAGGTGAAGTGGGAGCAAAGACTTGGAGGTGAGAGTTTCCTGTCAACATCCCTGGGGACGAGCATTCCAGGCAGAGGGAACAGCCGAAGCAAAGGTCTGGCAAGTTCGAGGACGGGCAAGGTGGCCAGTGCAGCTGGAGCGAGGAGAGGGGAGCTGAGGGGAGCTGCAAGGGGCAGGCAGTGGGGGGGGGGGCAGGAGGTGGGGGGCCCTGGGGGCCTCCTCGAATGCTGGGAGCTCCCAAGGGAGCGGCCTGAGTTGAGCCTTCCTCTTCAGGCCTCAAGGTGCAGGAGCCGGAGAAACGCCCTCTCACCCCTTCCCTCAGCCAGTGACACCATGTGGACGGGGGGCTTGGGAGTGCAGTCCTTTCACCACCAGAGTCCTGGTGGGGGTCTCCGACAGCCCAAGAATTCGGGGATCCAGGCCGCCTGGAGCCAGTCCTTGGATGAGGAGGCCTGGGCCCCCAGCTCCTCCAAGGCCTACTCTGGGGCCCTGAGATGGAGCTGGGATAAGCCTGTGGACAGAGGGGACGGCTGGTCCCCAGGAGCAGCTCCTCGCCAGGGCACCGGCTCTGCTTTGCGGCCCTCGCTGCGGAGGCCGGCTCCGGGTGACCCCCCAGCTGAAGGAGACAGGCAGAAGTGGGCAAGAGAGCTCGCTGCCTGGTCCGGGCAGGGAGCCAAGGACCATTCACTGGGGAGGGTGACCTGGGCCCATCTCTGAGCTGTATCTGGTTTGTGAGGGACATGAAAATAAAGCTGGGGTACGACCACCTGAATTTGTGCTCTGTGTCTAGTGGTGGTATCCAGGAGTCCCACGGCACCCACCATGCACACAGCCGAAGTCTGTGTGGGCTGGGGTCCGTGCCCATTGGCTTCCTCACCCTGCCCGGGGCGGTGAAGGGCTTTCTTTGAGGTCCGGGCTAGTCAGGCTCACTTGGATATCCCAGTGGTGTGGCTGGAGGTGGGGTTCTGGGTAGCCCAAGTGTGGGCTCCGCCTTTGCTTAGAAGGTGGGGTCTGGGCTCCAGTGAAGCCCCAGAGGCTCCGCCCCCTCCCTCCTCCCTCCTCCCTCCTCTTACTTCTCGCCTTCTCTTACTTTCTCCACCCCTCTAGGGTTGAGCTCCTCCCCAGTGGGTTCTCAGCCCAGTGGGATGTCACCTAGGCTGACGGGCTTTCATGGAGGGACACAAGAGGTGGGAAGGACACTGGTCTCTGACCAGAGCTTCCAGAACGACGCCCAGGAAAGGGGCAATTAGGCTAGGGGGCAGGACGTGAGTCAGGGCACCCAGGGCCGCCCAGGGTAGGGTGGGGCTGCCAGGGCTGAGGTGAGGCAACTTGAATCTGGGGGTGGGCAGAGCTGGGAGGGGTGGCCAGGCCAGCCTCCCCAGGGTGACCGGCAGCAGCCTGACTCATGGGGTTTCCACAGCCCCCCTTGGGGATAAACTGACGGCTCTGCTCTTCTCTCAGCCCAACCTTAAGAGTGTGGTGAGGTGGGAGTGGACCCCTGGCCTCAAGAAGGGCTGAGGAGCTGAAAGCCCCTTCCCATAGGCCTCAGCCTGGGGGCTCTGATGGCCACCCTACTCTGCTGGTGGCTCCTGTCAGTCGTCAGGGAGGCTCTGGAGCACAGGCCAGCCAGGGGCCCTGGGCTGGACCCTGAGAGGAGGCCCCCTGTGCGGCTCTGAGGTTACTTTTTTGAGGTTACTTTGGGCTCTGTGCTGGGCTTGGGGACGTCGGGACAGAACCATGTGAGGGGTGTGTGGCACTGGGTGGGCTGCGAAGGGTGGCTGGGGGCTGCCGTGCTTCCACAGGTCCACTCTAAAGAGATTTGGACAGGAAATCAGCCACGCCTCCTGTCAGAGTTGGGCTTGGCTCCAGTACCCTCTCAGCGCCCGTGGCAGGTGCTCCCTGGGCAGGCCCCGCCCAGAGACAGGGTCGTCAGGGCCCCGGAGCCCCCAGGCCCTCCCCTGAGAAGGCAAGTCCACCCTTGAGTGAGAGGTGCTGGGCGGAGGCCTCCAGGGCAGCACCAGGACAAGGGGAGCCCTGAGGCTTCAGGCTGTCAAGGGAACCTACATATCCCCTCCCCCTCTTTGTCCTGCTCAAGGAGTGATCAAAATTGAGTGAGTGAATAGAGATCTCTATGAAATCCCTCCCTTTGGCTGGCGGCTAAGAATTGGACAGAGATGCGGCTGCCCTTCGGGCCTGGCACCCTGGAGGGGGCGGCTCCAAAGCGCCTGGGTGGCCCCTCCCCCAGACCCCTTGGGGCGCGGGCTCCCGTGTCTCATCCTCGCTGGCTTCAGCGGGCACCCCGGGCAGACACCTGGCTGGGGAGTGCCCACCCAGTAGAGGCTCCAGGTTCTCCCCGGACCCCAGATGCGGCTCCCAAAGGGTGTTCCCAGGTCCCCAGGAGGGTCGCACGGGGTCCCGGAGCGCACAGCCCTGCCGCCGGCCCCGCGCGCCGGAGGGAGCCGGGCCGCCCCCACGCGCCCACCCGCCGCCCGGCGCTGTCACGTTCCAGCCGCCTGACTCAGGCCGCGCGGGGCGGGGAGCGGGAGGCGGTGCCGGCGCCCGCCTCGGCCCCCGGAGGCGGCACCAGGAAGCGCCCGCCCCGGCCGGAGCCGCCATGTAACCGGCGCCGCCCGGGAGCAGAGCCGCGCGGGCCCCCGGCGACCCGCACGCCATGGGGGACGAGGACGAGGACGAGGGCTGCGCCGTGGAGCTGCGGATCACCGAAGGTGGGGCGGGGGGCGGCCAGGGGGCGCGGGGCCGGATGAGGGCTGCCGGGGCTGGGCTGGGAGGGGGGCATGCACTGGCCGGGCTCATTCGCCTCCTGTGCCCACAGCCAACCTGACCGGGCACGAGGAGAAGGTGAGCGTCGAGAACTTCGAGCTGCTCAAGGTGCTGGGCACGGGAGGTGAGGACCCCCACCCCCGGGGCAGGTGTCCCGAGCCTGGTGCCCTGGGCCTCCCGGCGGCGCACCCGCCTGGGCCTGGGCCAGGCCTCCGGCAATGCCCCCCACCCTTTCCCGGCAGGGCCCGCCTTGCCTGCCCCGCCCTGCCCTGCCAGGGTTTGCATGCCCACTCCCAGGGACATGCCTACTCCTAGCACTGCTCCACATTCTGTTGCTCCTCCCTGTAAGGTCCTCCGGGATTTGCCAACACCCTCCAGGGCTTGCAGCCCTCCCGAGGGATTTGCACACCTCCTCCCCCGTGCGATATGGGAGCCTGGTCTCCTGCTTTGCTCACTCCCAGCTTTGCAAGGTCCCCGGCCTGGGTTTGCACATCCCTCCCCCGGCCACTTTGCATCCCCCCGGCATCTGTCTGATCTGCCCCAGCTCTGCCCATGTTCTGCCCCCACCCTGCACGGCAAGCCTCCAGGAGTTGCACGTCTTCCAGCCTGGTTTGCACATCTCCTCCCCGCTTTTGTGGCCCCTCCGGGGCTGTGTACACCTTTTCCTGAGAAGGCTCTGTCAGCCTTTTGCACCCTTGCCTCTCACTCCAGCTCCTTCCCCCAATGTGCACACCCTCTGGGTTGGCATCGCCCCCACCCCCGCCCCCACTAGTCTGCACCACCCTTCCGCTCACGGTCTACCCCTCCGCTCGCTCACTGTTCCCACAGCCTACGGGAAGGTGTTCCTGGTGCGGAAAGCAGTCGGGCACGATGCAGGGAAGCTGTATGCCATGAAGGTGCTGCGTAAGGCAGCCCTGGTGCAGCGCGCCAAGACGCAGGAACACACACGCACCGAGCGCTCCGTGCTGGAGCTGGTGCGCCAGGCACCCTTCCTGGTTACGCTGCACTACGCCTTCCAGACGGACGCCAAGCTGCACCTCATCCTGGGTAAGGGTGGGCACCTACCGACCTTGGGGGCCACAGAGGCAGGTGGGGCCGCTCGGTCGGTGTTGCGTCCCAACCTCCATTCCACCCCCCAGACTATGTGAGTGGAGGCGAGATGTTCACCCACCTCTACCAGCGCCAGCACTTCAAAGAGGCCGAGGTGCGCGTGTATGGGGGCGAGATCGTGCTGGCCCTGGAGCACCTGCACAAGGTGGGTGAGGACCCGGCCTCCGGGCTCTTGCCACGGGCACTGAGGGACCTCCAGACATGGCAGCCTTGAAGCGCTCTCTCTTGGGTGGTCTTGGTGGGGGCCGGGCCTGGATGCATCTGGAAGGAAGGCCTTAGTGCTGTCTGGGGAGGGGTCTATCCCCCCCCCCCCCCCGCCCCACCGCCCCGCTCCCCTGTGGCACCTCCTCAAAGGGGCTTTCCTCCAACAGGGAACTCGGGGCTGCCTCCCAGAGCCACGCTCACAGCACTTCCTCAAATGGAGACCTCATGCCTTGGCTCCCAAGGCCTTCTTGCAATGGGGCTCTTCACACAGGCTCTCCTTCCCTCTGGGGCCTTGGGGCCTGTTCCAGTGGTGTCCTTACTTGCTTTTACACTGGAAATGTCTTTTCCCATCTGATGGCCCGGTGCCTGGGCCCACTCCTGCACCAGAGACCCCTTCTCTAGGGGGCTCCCCTTATCCCGAGCTGGGTCTTGGTCCCTGGGCACCAGCCGTAGGAGGCAGGGGTGTCGGGGGGGAAGCCTCAGCACTGGTGTTGCTCCCACCAGCTGGGTATCATCTACCGAGATCTGAAGCTGGAGAACGTGCTGCTTGACTCCGAGGGCCACATCGTGCTCACAGACTTCGGGCTTAGCAAGGAGTTCCTGACGGAGGAGGTGAGCGAGGGGCACTCTCCCTTCCTCCTGCTGCACCCCCATGCAAGCCTCCGCTTTCCTGTCTCCTGCTCTGTGCCTGGCTCTGTGTTTGTGGCCGCGCAGAGGAAAACAGGTCTGGGCCCTGCCTTCAGGAGGCGCTGCCCCTCTGTTCCAACCCTCACAAGTCCAGCGAGTCCCACTCTGAGCCTTGGGGATTGCTGGGCGTCCAAATGGGTCCTCTTACCCTCCCAGAAAGAACGAACCTTCTCCTTCTGTGGCACTATCGAGTACATGGCCCCCGAAATTATCCGCAGCAAGTCGGGGCATGGCAAGGTGGGTTTGCCGGGGAGTGGATGGGGAGTGGCGGTGGGGTGAGGCGGGGGTGGCCACAGGCCCTCACCCTGGCTCTGCCCCCGCAGGCGGTGGACTGGTGGAGCCTGGGCATCCTGCTCTTTGAGCTGCTGACCGGGGCCTCGCCCTTCACACTGGAGGGCGAGAGGAACACGCAGGCAGAGGTGTCCCGGTGAGTGGGGCTGGACAAGAAGGGGGTGGCGGGGAGGGGCCTGGGCAGGGTTGGGGAGGGGGCTCGCTGCCCCTGACGCCCCCCCAATCCTCCCAGACGGATCCTGAAGTGCTCCCCTCCCTTCCCCCCCCGGATCGGGCCCGTGGCACAGGACCTGCTGCGGCGGCTACTTTGCAAGGACCCCAAGAAGCGGCTGGGCGCGGGGCCCCAGGGTGCGCAGGAAGTCAAGAACCACCCCTTCTTCCAGGTGAGGCTCCTGACTCGCCCCCACAGCTCTCCGCACGCTACCCAGACCGGGCCGCTGCTCTGGGTTGGGGGACCCTGGAGGGATGATCTGAGACTAGCTGATTTCACCTGACTTAGAAAAACTGCCAGATAAAGCGGGTTTGTCTTCTCCATCTCTGGTGCAACTTGGAAGGAGTGTTCCTGGGGGAAAGAATTGTAGGTTCATTGGCTGTCAGGGCTGGCAGGGACTTGAGAATGCCTTCGTTGGTCCTTTCACTGGACAGGTTCAGAGAAGGGAGGCGACCTGCTCTGGATGGCACAGGAAATGGTGTAGAGCTGGGGATAGGTTGCAGGTCTCCTGTTGGCTCACGTCAGTACTAAAAGTCACACTTAGGGCTCTGCGCACCCACCCAGGCATTTTGTTCTTTGGTCCAGCACTCTCTGTGTGCCTGTCATTCAGATGGACAGTTGGTCGGTCGCTTGGGTTTTGTTCACTTGTTAAGAGCATGCACATATTAGAGTGCGGTGCAAGGTGAATTCTGTTTCCTTGTGAGAGCTCACTGGCTCGGGCACTGTGCATGGCCAGTGTCGTTCCCTAGCAGGACCCTGTAACGGTGAACGCCTGCTGTGTGTTGGCTCTTTGCTTGCATTCTTTCATGTAATCTGCAGAAGCATTCTGGTGATCCCCATCTTTCCAGATGGGGAAACTGAAGTTCAGAGAGGTTAAGTCATTTGCCCAAGGTCACCCAGCCAGGAAGTGATGGGGCTCAGATCCAAGTCCAGGTCTGGATGATTTGAAGCCTGTGTGCTTCACTGCTGTGTTCTGTATACTTGTGGGCATCAGATTAGCCACTTGTCTGACATCGTCACGGAAATGCCCATTTATGGGCACTTATTGTGGGCCAGGCACTCAGTTACTCTTGCCATGAGTGGTATCTCCAATCTTTCCACCACAGTCCCTTGGAGATGCTTTCTGAGACAGGAATCTAAGTCTTTGTGGTGAAGTTGTCCCTTTGTGGGGGAAGGGGCTGGGCAGTGTCCGTTTCCTTAGGCGGATTCCGCAAGCCCACCCTGAGCGCATGCGGGGCCCTGGGTTCTGGGAGCCGGTTGACCGGCAGTCATACTGGAGAAGCCCTAAGGTCTTCGAGGCCTGATGCTCAGAAGGGGTGTTCCCTGCAATCCCCCTGCTCTCAAGACAGCCCCTTTGGTGATAGCAATGCTGAGGTCCTGGTACCAGACCCGGGGCCTTTGAGACCAAATCAGGCCTCTTGGTTGCAAGTGACAAAAAGTCCTACTCAAAATGGTGATATCCTTGGAGTAGAGAGATTGGCTGCTAAGAAGACAGAGTGGAGTGAACAGTGGTCTAGACAAGATAGAGGTTTATTTTTTTATTTCTGTTCTCATATAAAAGGTTGGCGGACCAGGGCTGCTGTGTTGTTTTCATGAATACAAGCTCCTTTCTTCGTTTTTTTTTTTTAACTCTCCCCCATTCTTAGTATGTGGCCCCCAGCCCCAGGGTTGCCTCGTGGTCCAAAATGGCTGCTGGAGTGCTTGCCATTTAGGGTGTCATCTAGGCAGAAATCAGGAGGAGAAAGGAGGGGAAGGGCAAAATGGACACATGCCAACTGTTCATCCTCCTCTTGAGGTTCTTTCTCTGGATTCTCACAATTTTTACTTACAGGTTATGGGTCACCCCTAAGTGCAAGGACTTTTGTTAAATACTGGCTTTTAGTTGTGTACATTGCTTCCTATAATAACACTGGGGCTATGGTACTAAGGAAGACAGGGAATATGGAAGTTGGGCAGGCAACAAACAGGCTCTGCCATCCCAGCTTAAACTTAAAAAGGCATGTTTTAGTTCCTGTATGTGAAAAGTCCAAGGAAGAGTGGTCTGACCTCAGGCAAGGCTGCATCCAGGTGTTGGATTTATGTTTTTAAGAATTTCTTTCTTTTTCTCTTGGGTGTTCTCCACGGGAACTTCACCATTAGACCCCGAGGGGGTCCCCAGCAGTTCCAGGCCCATGTCCTTCCAGGTTTAAGTCCGGTTGGAGAAAGAGATTTGTTTTGCATGCCAATGCTAACAAAAGCCCCAGAATTGACTGAGTGTGGTGGAGAGCTGATTCTCTAAGGGAAATAGGGATTCTCTTATCAAAGGGAGAAAAACAGAAGCCAGGGAGGCAGGGAGAACAGCTTTCCAGCCAAATGCCAGAGAGACTCTTGCCTCACTGAGGAGGAGCTGCCCAGTCAGGTGGCCTGAGGGGACAGGGGTTTTCACTTCCTACCCTTCACCCCCAGTCTCTCATTTGTTTCTCCAGGGTCTGGATTGGGCTGCTCTGGCTGCCAGGAAAATTCCAGCCCCATTCCGACCCCAGATCCGCTCGGAGCTGGATGTGGGCAACTTTGCAGAAGAATTTACTCGGCTGGAGCCTGTCTACTCACCCCCTGGCAGCCCCCCGCCTGGGGACCCTCGCATCTTCCAGGTGAGTGAGAGCTCACCGAACTGCAGATGCCATGGAGACAGGATGCTGCTGCTGCCACCCTAGACCGGGGCTGACTCATGGCCCTGCATAGGCCCTGTGTTCTGATCAGGACTCAGCATCCCCCCCAGACCCTGTCCACTGGTGGGGTACCTGGAGTTGTCAGTCATACAGACTGCCACGGCAGGACTCATCTTTGAATTACATGGTTTATCTTTAAATTTCATGATAACTTCCCTTCTACTCCATATATCTACTGTAACGTAAAGATACTGTTTTAAGTATCCAGTTGCTTAAGTGGACAACTAGAAAGAGATGCCATGTTTACATCGTGGCTTTGCATGTCCCTTGGCAAACCATATCACATGTGTGGAAGCACAGGCCCCCTCCACTCAGTTTTAGAAGCTTAGTCCTGATGGCAAGGTCAAACGCCTTTGCTCGGCATTCAAGGCCCTGCGTGATGTGGTCCTTGCTCAGTGCCCTAGCCTCAGTGCTCACTGTTGTGCCACTTGGTGCTCTGGCACCTACGAACTGCTCAGAGGTTCCAGAGCACACGTCTGTGCCTTTGCACATGCAATTCCCTCCACCTGGAGGACCTTCCCCATAGCTGCCCACCTGGCACTCGTACTCACCTTTCAAGTGAACCTCCTTGTGCGATGCTGCTCCTGTATGAATTCCTCCCCGCCGCTCTGGTCCTGGGTTGCCCTCTCCTTGTGCACTGGTCCTCTGGAGATGGCACCTCCTTCTAAGCACCATGTCAGGTTGTATCCTAACTGCCTTACTGGGACTGCCTCCCCTGGTCTGGAAGCACCCAGAAGACAGGGACTATGTTTAATTTCTGTGTCCCTTTGCCCAGTGTGGGGCCTGGCCTGTAGGACATGGTCCATAAATATGAAATAAGAACAGGCCAATAGCAAGTGTAGATGGCTCAGCCCCCCTGTGAGGCTCTCCCAAGTGACGGCTGTGTTGGAACAGCCCTCCACCTATTTATTAATTTATTTTAGAGAGTGAGAGAGTGGGCGGGGGAGGGGCAGAGGCAGAGGGAGGGAGTCTAAAGCCGACTCCATGCTGACCGTGGAGCCTAATATAGGGCTGGATCCCACCACCCTGAGATCATGACCTGAGCTGAAACCAAAAATTGTACTCCCAACTGACTGAGCTACCCAGGCGCCCCTCAGTCATTCATTTAATGATTCAAGAATATGTATTGAGTGCCTACAATGTGCCAGGCACTGATCTGGGCCCCGGGGATGGATCAGTGAACCTAACAGACAAGTGTGGAGTCTGCGTTCTTGTGCACAGTGGGGATGTGTTTTTAGGAGAAAACAATTTGTTGCTAAACTTACCCTTAAGAATCCCTTGAATTGCCTCTTTGTATTTCCTCAGTAGCCCCCCCTTGCAGAGGGGGCCAGTGTTTGGTTTGAGATGAAGGCATAAAGACTTTTTGTATTCGGTGGGTGGATTTGAATTCTCATAAGCTAAGTGTGTGTGATGCCAGGCCATGGCCCTTTCATGCCTTGGGTCCATCATTTTCTGGGTCACTGCACTGTGCTAAATGATGCCCTTGGCACTCAGGGTGGGGGGGTTACTGTGATGAGAACGGTGGAGTCACAGACTGTGGGGGGGACATGAACCCAAGTGATCATAGAACAAGGTGGAATGAAATGTCCACACACCTGTGTGCACCAGCATACCAAAACAACGTCCTCCCCTACCCACTCTGGTCCAGGGTCTTGCTCTGAGCCCTGCCCCTCACTGGGCCTGGGCCTTCCAGGGACTCCATATGCACCTGCAGGGACTCCATATGCACCTGCAGCCCCTATGCCCATAAGCCCCCTCCACCCCCCTCCACCCTGCAGGGATACTCCTTCGTGGCACCCTCCATCCTGTTTGACCATAACAACGCGGTGATGATGACCGACGTGCTGGAAGCATCTGGCGCTGGAGACCGGCCCGGCCGGGCAGCGGTGGCCAGGAGCGCCATGATGCAGGTGGGTGGGGCCCGGGTGGGGAGTTGATTCTGGGGTGTCTGGGCTCGCGGATTCCAGACCGGGCTTCAGCAGGCGCCCACGGTGTGACCCTGGTGAGGTTTGGAGGGGCTCCCTGGTAGGATCTCTGACGCGCCCCCTTCGCCGCCAGGATTCGCCTTTCTTCCAGCAGTACGAGCTGGACCTGCGGGAGCCCGCGCTTGGCCAGGGCAGCTTCTCCGTGTGTCGCCGCTGTCGCCAGCGCCAGAGTGGCCAGGAGTTCGCGGTCAAGATCCTCAGCCGCAGGTGGGTGGGCCCGGGCTGGGCGGGGCCGGGCGAAGCCGGCTCCGGGAGGCGGGGCCGGAGGTCGGCCCAGCTGACCGCGCCTGCCTTGCCCCCAGGCTGGAGGCGAACACGCAACGAGAAGTGGCTGCCCTACGGCTTTGCCAGTTGCACCCAAACGTGGTGAAGTTGCATGACGTGCATCACGACCAGGTGACCCTTTCTTGGGCTGGGGCACAACTCAGGGACTCAGGAGGCTGCTCTTGGAGGGCAGTGGGGCTGGGGTGGGGTGGGGGATGGGGGTGTGGTGGGCGGGGAGGCGGGCAGGAGGAGGGGCCTGAGGACTGGGTGGGTGGGGGCGCTGAGGGATGTGGCGGGCCAGAGTGGTGGGATTTGAGCGCAGTAGGGCAGGAGGATCGGAAGGCGGAGCTGAGGATGGCCAAGGGAACAGAATTTGAGGAAGACGTGGAGGGGACTGGGATTTAAGGTGGCAAAGGGGCAGAGGCCCAGAAGGACGTGGGGCCTAAGGGTGGTTTTCGGGTGGTCTTGAGTTCCGGGCTCGAATAGAGGCAGGGACTGGGGCTAGGGGCGGGGCCTGGTCAGTGGGTGGGGCCCTGTGTGGATTGCAGTGGGGTCGGTAAGTAGGTCGCACCTTGACCCAGGTGGTGACCTAGGCCTGCCGCTCCGCCCCGCAGCTGCACACGTACCTGGTCCTGGAGCTGCTGCAGGGCGGGGAGCTGCTGGAGCACATCCGCAAGAAGCGGCACTTCAGCGAGTCCGAAGCAAGCCAGATCCTGCGCAGCCTCGTGTCGGCAGTGAGCTTCATGCACGAGGAGGCGGGCGTGGTGCATCGGGACCTCAAGCCAGAGGTGGGCGTGTGGCTTGGGCAGCCGGGGAGGGCTGAGGCGCGGAGGGCTAGTCTCTGACGGCGCCGCGCCGTCCTCACAGAACATTCTGTACGCCGATGACACGCCCGGAGCCCCCGTGAAGATCATCGACTTTGGGTTCGCGCGGCTGCGCCCGCAGAGCCCCGCGGGGCCCATGCAGACGCCCTGCTTCACGCTGCAGTATGCAGCTCCCGAGCTGTTGGCGCAGCAGGGCTACGACGAGTCCTGCGACCTCTGGAGCCTCGGTGTCATTCTGGTATGAGACGGGGTCCCCGGGACGGCTTGGGGTGCCTCCGGCCTGGGGCCAGAGGGTTCCCCGGTGCGGGCCAGCAGGGACGCCCCCGAGGCAGAGGACAGGGGTTATCTTGGTGGGGGTGGCAGAGTTTGCTCTGAGGCTGGGTTTAGAGGTAGTCCTAATACAGAGGCAGGGTTGCCCAGGTGCTGGGGTCAGGGCCCCCGAGTATTAGGGGTTGGAGGTCAACATCATCACGCATGGGCCTCAGGAGGTAGCCTCGTGGAGAGGGTGAACGGTTCTGTGGGTGGGCTAAGTCAGCCTCCTGGCCTGTCTTGGCCCTGCGGCCCGGACCGGTCCCCCCCCCCCCCCCCCCCCCGCCTCCCCAGTACATGATGCTGTCGGGGCAGGTCCCCTTCCAGGGGGCCTCAGGCCAGGGTGGGCAGAGCCAGGCGGCAGAGATCATGTGCAAGATCCGCGAGGGGCGCTTCTCTCTTGACGGGGAGGCCTGGCAGGGCGTGTCTGAGGAAGCCAAGGAGCTGGTCCGAGGTGCGGAGTGGGGGGGGGGGAGGGGGTAGGAGGTGTCACAGAGGGGGGCGGCCATGGGGTCCAGGTGGGGCAGGGGTCGTCAGTGGGTTAGGTGTTTGGTCTGGGGGACTGGTCAGGGAGGAGAGTGGGGCTGTTGGGATCTCTCTGGGGCGCAGCCTCCACGCACGGCCCCTCCTCAGCCCTTCCCTGCCCTGGCTCCAGGGCTCCTGACGGTGGACCCCGCCAAGCGGCTGAAGCTCGAGGGGCTGCGGGGCAGCTCATGGCTGCAGGACGGCAGCGCCCGCTCCTCGCCCCCACTCCGGACACCGGACGTGCTGGAGTCCTCGGGGCCAGCTGTGCGCTCGGGGCTCAACGCCACTTTCATGGTGAGGGGCGGGGCCTGTGGGAGGCGGGGTGGGGAGGCGGGGCCTCCAGGAGGCGACGCCCTCCGAGCCCATAAAGGTGAGGTGACTTGAGTCCTGGCCTCTGGTCGGTGGCCACCCTGGCCTTTGGGGAGTCTGGGCCTTGACCTAGTGGGATGGGAGGGAAGATGCGGGATGGGGTTAAAGCTAGGATCTGGAAGTCGAGGCCCGGCCGGTGGTGGTGGGGCCCTCACCTCCTACTTTCGTCCAGGCCTTCAACCGGGGCAAGCGCGAGGGCTTCTTCCTGAAGAGCGTGGAGAACGCGCCGCTGGCCAAGCGGCGGAAACAGAAGCTGCGGAGCGCCGCCACCTCCCGCCGCGTCTCCCCCGCGCCCGCCGCCCCGGGCAGGGCCCCCGCCGCCAAGGGAGCCCCCAGACGAGCCAACGGCCCCCTGCCGCCCTCCTAGCCCCCGCCACAGCGACCCCTCCTTCCCCCATAGGGGCTGTGACCTGGGAGCCTCGGTATTGGCCCCGCGCCATCCCCAGGGATTGTCCTTCCCTCCCCTTCCCCCCCACCCCACTCCCAGACAGAGCAGAAGTATTTTTATAAGCAGAGAATTTTTTATGTCTTACCAGATAGAGTTAGAGATGCAGGGAGGGAGGGGCCTCTGCCAAGACTGTGCCTCATCTGACAGAAGGCGCTTCTCCCTCAGGGGGCTGCTCCACCCGAAGGGCTCCTCCCCCGTTTCTCGATTCTCCGCACTGAGTTGCCACGGGGAGAAACTGGGACCTCTCCCCTGCCCTCCCCTGAGGCCCTGCTCTTGGGAGGGGGCGCCCCTCTAGCTGTCACTTTATGGACTGTCTGTGCAATTACGTCCACCAAAGACCTGTGTTGGGGGGGGTTCAAGGAGAGGCCCCGGAAGCGCTTCTGCCTCACTTTATGTCACCTGCTTCTCCCCTGTTGGGGTGAAGGAAGGAAGTAGGCGAACCCTAAAGGGGGAGGCCCCTTCTCCCCCCCCAACCCCCCTTGGCACAGCTGCCTCTGGCTGGGGGCAGGGCCTTGAGGGTCTGGGCTGGGCATCCACAGTCACTGCCTCAGCCCAGCCAGGCTGTGCCTTTGACTTTAAAATAAAAGTCCATCCAGTGCTGTGTGCGTCATCTGTGTGTGTGAGGATGGGGGTGGGGGGCAGAGGGCTTGGGGCAAATTCTCAGCCGAGGGGGCCTGGGGCCTCAGAGAGGAGGAGCAGGGCATACCCTTCTGGGTCAGACCATACCCTTTGTCCTTGACTTTTGGCCTGAGCAGCAGGGGGGCCAAACAATCATCCTGGCTGTGTATTCGGACAGCTCTGCCACGTATCCTTTAGAATTCTCTTGGTTGTAAGTAATAGAACCTAAACTTACTTCAGCAGAGTGGGATTTTTAGGCTCTTATAACTATACTTTGCAGGGGGAGACCCAGGCAAGGCCTGATCTGTACACAAACACAGGATCAGGACCCAGTTTTTCAGTCTGAATTTTTTATTCTGTTTTCTTGGTGGTGCAGCCTGGAGGATTTTCCCTTTGACCCCAGGGTGAGTGCCGGGTGCTCCAGGGGCTAGGGACTGAAATAGGGTGATAAAGAGTCTTTGTTGTAGGCATTCCCGAGGGAAAGGCCAAGATGTACTCTGATTGGATGCACTTAGGTCATGTGTCCACGGTGGCCCAATCACTGTGTCCAGGGATGCTTTAGCTCTGGATCACGGCCTCCTCTCTGGAAGCTCATCTGGTGAAGAGGAGGAGGGCTGGGCCCTTAGAGAGAGGTCAGTTGGGCACAGCTTGGTGCCTGTCTGTGAGGGACCGAGTGAGGGGAGCCGCCCATATTCGTGCTGCTCAGAGTCATCAGTGTGGCCCCGCTCCAGCAGACCGTGAGACTCCCCCTGCTCTGCGATCCCAGCTAGGTGGTTGGGGCCACAGGGCCACTGTGGCCCCAGCATCTTTGTGGGCACCCGGGTCAGAGCTATTTGTACAGTGCAGAGAACCCTACCCCAGGGTTGCCTGGATAGTACCACTCTAGGTGTCTGTCTCCAGGCCTTCTCTTCCCACATTACCCCGTGGGGGTATCTCATGGTGGACCTTCCCATCTTGAGGTTTGCCTCTTACGGGGGGTGGGGGAGGTACCCGGAAGACATGAACCTAGAGATGCTGAAGTCCGGGCAAAGGCAGGCAGGCCCCAGGGGCAGGTGGGGTCCCGTGGGGGACATCCAGCTGTGTCCCATCCTGAAGGTGTGAGAGAGGAGGGCAGGGCCTAGGAGCAGGTCCCCAGGAGACGAGGAGAAGGGGAAAGCATCTGGAATTCTGAGTCCTGTGTTACTGACTGTGGCGTGAGCAGCTCACCAAACAGCCTCAGGCTTCCCCATTTTATTGTTTTTAAAGGGGGTCACATGACTGTTAAGATGAACTGGTGAATGAACAGATGTGACATTGTGGTCATTCAGTCATGAAGGATTTACTGAGATTTACTGAGGTCTTCCGATGCGCAGGGACGGGCCTGAGTACTCGACGTGGATTAGCTCCCTGACTCCTCACAACTAGTTTATGAGAAAAGCATCATCTTCATTTCAGAGATGAGAAAGGTGAGCCTCAGCACCTTGCTCGAGGTCACTCAGCTAAAAGTGCATTTGACCCCAGTGGGCTGATTCCAGAATTCCTTCAACCCCAGGAGTTTCACTGTAAAGACGGGCTTTAATTTTTTTTTTTTTAAGATTTTATTTATTTATTTGACAGAGAGAGAGAGAGAGAGAGCACAAGTAGGCAGAGTGGCAGGCAGATGGAGAGGGAGAAGCAGGCTTTCCGCTGAGCAGGGAGCCAGATGTGGGGCTCGATCCCAGGACCCCAGGATCATGACCTGAGCCGAAGGCAACTGCTTAACGGACTGAGCCACCCAGGCGCCCCAAGACAGGCTTTAATTTTACCCCAATGCTGGATGTTTTGGTTGTTGAAAACTTTGTTTCTATCATAAATGATGCTGAGACAAACAGGTTTGTACACAAATCTGTGCATTTAAAAGTAGCTCTATTGAGATAAGACTCATATAATGTATTATTTAAGAGCCCATTTAAAGTACAATTCAGTGATTTTTAGTATTTTAGAGTTGTGCAGCCATGACTGCGGTCTAATTTTAGAACACTTTTCACCTCCATGGGAAACTCTACCCATTGGCAGTCATGCCCCATTGCCCCTCAACTCTCCAGCCCAAGGCAACCACTCATCTGAGGTCCCGTCTCTATAGGTTTGCCGGGCATACTTTGATATACATTTTGAAATATACTTTCAAATAACCTTTCATAAACATTGTACTGGCATATAGTCTCAGAAGCAGGATATGAAAATGTCCCATTTCATTCTATGCACTGAACATTGTCATTTAAAAACCTTTGCTAATTTGATGGCTAAAAGTCTCTCATCTTCAGTCTCCTCACCCTTTTATCCTATGTAACTCACCCTAAGAAAGGGGTCTTCTTGGCTTCATTTCGTGGGTGAAGGAACTGGGGCTCAGAGGATGGGCCTCGGAGGGGAAGCCTGTTGGGGGAGGAAAGGGCTGGGGCTCAGGGCAATGAGCCATCCTTGAGCTGAATCCCGCCTCTGCCCTGTGTGGCCTGACACACATTAGGGGAGATAGCTGTGACTTGGGTTGTAGGCTGGGCCAGGTGTGAACCAACAGAATGGGCGGGGAGGGGCTGGCCACAGGCGGGGCGGTGGGGAGGCCAGAGGCAAGCGATCAGAACCTGCCGTCTGGCAGCCTGCTTCTACACCTTGATGTTGGCCTCTGACAAGGCCAGCCTTATGTGGTTGCGGAATCAGTAGAGTGGAGGGGGCTCATCCTTCTGCACTGGGCCTCTATCCCACTCGGAAAATGGCCTCAGAGAGGGGCATCTGGGTGGTTCAGTCCGTTAAGCACCCGACTCTTGGTTTCAGCTCAGGTCATGATCTCAGGGTCGTGAGATCGAGCCCCGCATTGGGCTCCGCGCTCAGTATGGAGTCTGCTTGAGATTCTCTCTCCCTCTGCCTCTGCCCCTCCTGCTGGCGCTCTCTCTCTCTTTCAAAAACAATAAATCTTTTTTTAAAAAAGGGCCTCAGAGAGCAGGCTCGTGCCCCTGGCTCTGTTAATATCCTGATGTCCCCGAGAGGGCCTGACAGCCCCCTATGCATTCACCTCCCCACAAGTCACTGTTAACTAACCACCGTTGCAAGTGAAGTCAGGGTGCCAGTTTTTCATCCGTGCCCTGTGCAAGCACTGTTTGACTCTGGGCAAGTTGCCCCTCCCTAATGTTCCCTGGGGTTTTCAATAAGAATATTCCACAGAGGGGCACCTGGGTGGCTCATTCAGTTAAGCGTCTGCCTTCGGTTCAGATCATGATCCCAGGGTCCTCGGATTGAGTCAGGCTCTCTGCTTAGTGGGGAGCCTGCTTCTCCCTCTCCCACTCCCCCTGCTTGTGTTCCCTCTCTCGCTGTCTCTCTCTCTGTCAAATAAATAAATAAAATCTAAAAAAAAAAAAAAATCCACAGTAATGGAGTAGGAATTGCAAACTGGCAACCTGAAGGCACAGGTAGAGACTTGTTTTTCTGGTGGGGGGTGTAGCACGTGTTTTAAAATGAGAAAATGCATATGAAAGTCTGGAAGTTTGACTTTTATTGAAAACTGGAAGGGCTCCCCGGGGCAGTCTTCCTGTGCAGCCTGACCAGCCAGTGCAGAATCCTGTTGCCACCACAGAGAGGGCCTCTGCTTTCTAGTTTGCCACAGTCCCCACCACTCCCTATCGCTCACACCAGCTCTGTCCCTCATTTATCTCCTTGGTCTTTCTAGGTATTTGGGTTTGCAACTCTGGTATAACTAGTCTCCTTCCACATTCACTGCTGCACAAAAATGGGGTTTGTGAAGGGCAATGAGGCTCCTTAAATCTTTGTTTCAAAACTTAAATTTAGTTTACCTTTGTGAAGTGATAGAAACTCATGATTCAAAATTCAAAGGATACAATAGAGCACACAGTGAAAAAAATTTCCTTCCACATGCCCTGCGTTACCAGAGGCACTGATGTTAATCAGTTCTTCTGTAGTTCTGTGTGGGCATATTTCATGTCTAGTCAGACTAACATGTAATGTATAGGTGGGGGCGCCTGGGTGGCTTAGTCGTTAAGCATCTGCCTTCAGCTCAGGTCGTGATCCCAGGGTCCTGGGATCGAGCACCGCATTGGGCTCCCTGCTCGGAGGGAAGCCTGCTTCTCCCTCTGCCACTCCCCCTGCTTGTGTTCCCTCTCTCGCTGTGTGTGTCTCTCTCTCTGTCAATTAAATAAATAAATAAATAAATAAAATCTTAAAAAAATGTATAGGTGATCAAGAAAAGTTCCCCTTCATTGAATATTAATTTTATTTAAATAAAATTTATTTATTTATTTTTTAAAAATTTCATTTATTCATTTGAGAGAGGGAGAGACAGAGCACAGAGTGGGGGAGAGGCAGAGGGAGAAGCAGGCTCCCCACTGAGCAAGGACCCCCCCCCACAAGTCTGATCCCAGGACCTGGAGATCATGACCCGAGCCAATGGCAGATGCCCAACCCATTGAGCCACCCAGAGGCCCCTATTTATTTATTTTTAAAAAATATTTATTTATTTATTTGAGAGAGAGAGCACAAGCAGGAGTGAGGAGCAGAGACAGAGGGAGAAGCAGGCTCCCCACTGAGCAGGGAGCCTGATGTGGGGCTTGATCCCAGGACCCTGGGACATTGACCTGAGCCGAAGGCAGACGCTTAACTGACTGAGCCACCCAGGTGGCCCCCATTAAATGTTAATTTTAGAAAAAAAATCAGGAAATACAAAAGGAAAAAAAATGAAAAAATGAAAAACCATTGGTGGCATTAGTCATAATCTTGTTAACATTTTGATGCATTCACATCCAGATTTTTCTTTATCTTCTTTCTTTATATTTTATATTTATTTTTATTTTTTAAGATTTTATTTATTTTTGACAGAGAGAGAGAGCACAAGCAGGGGAAGCAGCAGGTGGAGGGAGAGGGAGAAGCAGGCTCTGCAATGAGCAGGGAGCCCGATGCAGGGCTTGATCCCAGGACACTGGGATCATGACCTGAGCCGAAGGCAGACGCTTAACAACTGAGCCACCCAGGCGCCCCTATATTTTTATTTTTTAAAGATTTTATTTTTAAGTAATCTCCACACCCAAAGTGGGGCTTGAGCCTATGACGCCGAGATCGAGAGTTGCTCGCTCCACAGACTGAGCTGGTCAGGGTGCCCCTAGATTTTTCCTTATTGATAGTGCTTTTCAATGGATTTGGCATCAAAATGTAAATAAGTTACTGTAACCTGTTTTAAATAGATTTGAATATCTATGCCAATAATTATATTAAAAAAATTTTTGTCGGGGGGCAGTGCTTGGCCGGCTCAGTCGGTGGAGTGTGCAACTCTTCACCTCCGGGTTGTGAGTTCGAGCTCCATCTTGGGTCTGGAGATTACTTGAAAATAAAATCTTAAAAAAATTTGGGGGGATATTATGATTTATTTAGATTTTTCTCTATTTTTGGCTACTTGGGCTGTTTTCAGTTTCTTGCTATTTTAAACAGTGCTGCAATGGTCATTCTTGTGCTACATCTTTGCTCACCTGTCCAAATATTTCCTTAGGATACATTTCCTAGAGGTGAATTAATGTGCTAAAGGATGTGCTCATGCATGCACATTTTAAAGGCTTTTGGTATATATGATCATACTGCCCTTTAGAAAGATCCTATCATTTTATATGACTCGCAGCAGCATGGGCAAGATCCAAGATACGCTGTCTCCTTGAAAATGAAACGATGCATCTCCCCAGCCCCGTGTGTCCTTGCCAGGATGTCCATGTCTGTGTTGGCAGAGGTCCTGGAGGTTGCCCGGGGGCCCCTCTTTCCCCTGCCTGGAGTCTGGCTGGGCTGTGATGGTTGGGGGGGCGGAATGTGGCCCATGAGCAGGGTGATGGGAAGCTCCTTCCTCTCTCCCTTCTATGTGTGGATGGATTGGGGTGTCTATATGGAGAAGGTGAAGGGTGAGCCCCAGGGAGCCCCCACCAGGTAGTTGGCATGCAGTGAGAGCGGGTGAAGTACCAGTGGGAACACCTGGGAACCAAGTGGCCTCGAGATTGTGACAATCCATAGGGGCCTGGGTCTGCTTTGCCTCTCCAGTGAAATGGGGATAAAGCAGTACCCACCTGAGAGAGCTGGAGGGTGTCCAGTAGGGCAATGGCAAGGTGCCCAGCATACCATGAGCTCTCCACAAATGCAGATTAAATTGAAAAAGGGAAATGAAGAAAACCCAGAGAAAATCAGAATTGGCTCAGGCATGCCATTGACAGGGACCCATGTCCAGGCAAGACATCAGGAATGTTCTGCCCATCCTCTAGTAATCTGTAACTCCTTGCCTGGGAGCCCACAGGGCCCCCCTCCAGCTTGTGCCTCAGCTGACGATGTTGTCCCCTCCCTGCGGTATGAGGCCCACATGGACACCCCTCCCCTGCAGCTCCCTGCATCGGGCTGGGAGTCATCTATCAGCTCTCCTGACTTGATGTGGTGTCAGAAGCTTGAGAACAAACCAACCAGCTGGGAGTGGGCGGTGGTGGGAACACACCCTCGTGCGTGTGAGCACATGAATGTGCGAGCACACGAGTGTAGGAGTGTGAGCATGCGTGTGAGCACACGAGTGTGTGACCGTGTGCGAGCACATGAGCGTGTGAGGGTACACGTGTGAGGGTGTGTGAATACGTGAGTGTGAGTGTGAGTATGTGTATGCACCGAGCTTGCAAATGTGTATAAGTGTGTCAGCACAGATGTTTGGGTGTGTATGTGAGTGCGTTGTGTGTCATAATGTGTGAGTGTGCAGGTGTGTGTGAGTCTGTGTGTTTGAGTGTGTAGCAAAGTATGCGTGTTGTGTGAGTGTAAGTATATGTGAGTGAGGGCATGCGTATACGAGTGTGTGCGCGTGCATGTGTGAGTGTGTGTGTATATGTGAGTGAGGGCATGTGTATGAGTGTGCGCGTGCGTGCATGTGTGAGTGTGAGTGTATGTGAGTGAGGGCCTGCGTATATGAGTGTGCGCACGCGTGCATGTGTGAGTGTGAGTATATGTGAGTGAGGGCCTGCGTATATGAGTGTGCATGCGCGCGTGCATGTCTGAGTGTGAGTATATGTGAGGGAGGGCATGCGTATATGAATGTGTGTGTGCGCACGCTCTTACTGGACACTCTGAGGGAGGCACAGAGCCCACGGTAAAAGCTTTGCAGCAAATACTTTATTCTTTCAGTTTATCCCTGCGGGCTGCGCCTTACTAACCATGGGGATTTGTGGGATTCACGTTGGGACCAGGATGGATGGACTCTGGGCCCTGATGGGGCCAGGCACGCCTCGGGCTGCAGCGGTGAGCGAGAAGATGAAGTGGGGCTCAGAGCTCAGCCTCTGGGAGCCTGCCTGCCCGAGTCCAAAGCCCTCTCCACCAATTCTTAGCTGGGTCACCTCGGGCAAATTACTGAGCCTCTCTGTGCCTCAGTAACCTTGTCTGTGAAATGGGGAGAATTATACTTGCTACCTCCTGGGGTTGTTGTGAGAGATAGATGGAGTAAAACATGCCGAGCACTTGGAACATGGGCCAGGTGTCACCAAATGCTGGTGATGGAGCAGAGTGGCAGTTGAGGAGGTGGCAGGGGGTGGAAGGGACCCTGGGGGCGAGGCAGGGGGTCACCGCCATCTAAGGGGCAGACCCAGGGCCGGCTCCCACATGACCGTGAGTACTGGTCTCGCACCGCATCTTCATGGAAAGAAAACCCTCGCTTCCCTGCTGATAGGGTGCATGGAGTCCAGACAGCAATTCCTTTCAGATTTCTGAAAACCTCAAAGGTAAAAGGACTTTTCAGCAGGAGAAACAAGGAGACTGACTCCATAAGGTGCACGTCCCAGCAGCCTGGCGTTTGGCAGCTGTCTTGCTGCTGATGGGGAAGGTGGGCGGCCGGTACCCAGCTGGGCTGAGTGGGTTTCCCTGAGGGAGGTGTGCAGCCACCAGGCCAGGGCCGCTCGGGCCCCTGCCTCTCTCCTGCTCCCCTCTTGGACCCCCTGTCCCTCTGACTCTCCCTGAGGTCCAGGAGACAGTCATGCTTCAAGTGAGACTGTGGGATGGCCAAAAGCCCTGGCCAAGTGGCAGCCCAGGGGGGCCTCTTCCTAGGCGGGGAGGTGTGGGTGGCCCCCTGGGCCCTCTGTGTCTAGCTGAATCCGAATTTCTGGGCTGGAGCTCGGAATCTGCCTTTGTCGCAAACTTCCCTGATGCATGCTCAGTGTTTAGAGCCATGGATCCATCGACTTCCCACACTTTCCTGATGGGGGGGTGCTGAGACTCACAGAGGGGAAGGGACTTACCCACAGTCACAGGGCTGCAGAATGGCAAGGCCAGGCCTCCTGATGCTCCCAGCTGGAGTTTTCCTCCTCATCGGGCCATGCTTTCTATAATGTGGAATTTTCTACAGGGACCCAGATCCAGTTTTATGGTAGATTTCATAAATCGGAGTCTTCTGCCAGAAATTCAGGCCATATCGCCACTTTACTGGAAGGAGGGTATTCTTTGGTATAGGGGGGTTGCTGTGCCCCGGGCCCCATATCCAGATCCTCTGCACGTTCCTTTCCTGTCCAGCGGGGGCCGACAGGTGCCTGGCAGGGACCGCTTGCCAACAGATGTCTCTGCAGACCTGTCACAAGGGGGACTGCCGGGAAATTGCTGGACACAGACAGGAGCGCGGAGAAGGTGTCTCTGAGCCCAGGGAACCTGGGTGGGCACTGACGGGTCAGCATCGGCGGAGATATTCCCCGCCCCCCCACCGCCCCAGGCGGTCAAGGGTGCCAAGCCGACTCTGCTTTTCCAGGGGCTCCCTTGTCTGCTTCTCCCTTGGCTGAGGCTTGGAGGCTCACAGCAGATGGTTCTCATGTGAGGGAGCCAGATCCAGAGCAAGTGTTTTTAGTTGCCTATGTTGAGATTTCCCTCAACAGTGACAAGAATAATAATGATAATAATAATAATGATGTCGAACCCATCTATCCAGTCTCATGCTCGAGGTCCCGTGCTCAGTACTGTTGTTGCTTGATCAAACTAGTAATTGCTACTGTTATTGGGCATTTACCCCGTGCCAGGAGCCAGGCGCTGGGCCAAGCACTGTCTGTGGGTGATTTCATTTCATGAATAGGTTCTACATTATTTTTATTATCCATTATCATTCCATTTTATGGATAAGGAAAGTGAGGCTCATAGACGTCAGTGGTCCAAGGTCACACAATGGCATCCGGGGATGCCAGCCCAGGAACCCAGGTCTCTCCCCTCTAGACCCTAGGCTCTTAACCGCCACCTTATGGCCCCCCTTTAAGACATTTCTCCCTAGCAGCTGTGGGTTACTTGCTTTCCTCTGCAGTACGTGTTAGCTTTCTTCACGCCGAGGGTCCGGGGCTTGCCTCAGCTTGCAGAGCTCGAAGCACCATAAATACCAGCTCTGGGCTTTCTTTACGGGAGGCAGACGTGCCAGTGGCCTTTTTGGAAATAAATTCTGTCAGTCATCACGTGGCGTTGCGGTGTTCCCCGTCTCAGCTCGGCTCTCCATTCCGATCAACAGCTTAGTACCACAACATGAAGACTCTGATCCAGAAAGACTAAAAACAGGGTTACAGAGTAAACTGTTCCAAGGAGGAAAGCAAACAACACGAACAAAAGATGGATGAGGAGAAACAAAGTCTGCATGGCTCAGGAGACAAAGACCCTGAGGTCCCAGTAGACCACCAGCTGAGCATTAGTCAATTGGCTGCTACTTTAAATACCACTTAGCAGTGGCATATGATAGTGGTCTTGTTAAGGGGAACACCACAACACAGTATCACATCTCAGGGGCAGAATGGGCTGAGAACACTTGACACTCTGCCTTTTTTTTCTTTTTTTCTGCCACAATCATTGTTAAAGCACCTGTGTCATTCTTATCTGTGTCCCCTGTCCCCACCCCCCAAGAAACCAGGTGAGAAATTAGTTTAAGGCTGTATTCCCTTTTTCTTTCTTTCTTTCTTTCTTTCTTTCTTTCTTTCTTTCTTTCTTT
>NW_027397113.1:6449712-6586287 GCF_003265705.2 Callorhinus ursinus | reverse complement strand
TTTCTTTCTTTCTTTCTTTCTTTCTTTCTTTCTTTCTTTCTTTCTTTCTTTCTTTCTTTCTTTCTTTCTTTCTTTTTTTTAAGATTTTATTTATTTATTTGAGATAGAGAGAAAGCACAAGCAGGGAGAAGGATCAGAGGGAGAGGGAGAAGCAGGCTTCCTGTGGAGCAGGGACCCCGATGCGGGACTCGATCCCAGGACCCTGGGACCATGACCTGAGCCGAAGGCAGATGCTTAACGACCGAGCCACCCAGGCGCCCCTGTATTCCCTTATTTTCTTCAGCTTGCAAGAAAGTGCGTCCAAAGCTGTATTTGCTCACCCTATAGCCACACCCCTGTTTAACAACAGCAAGAGAAGGCCTATGATGTTGGGAGTGTCAATGGGGGTTTTATAATACCACATTCGTTGGCTTTCAGAAAGAGATCAATAAGATGGAAGCAAAAGTTACTGGGTAGGGTTTCTGGGGAAAGCTCTTCAAAGGAGGCTGACTCAGCGGGGAGGATGTCCTCTTACCCTTGCCCCTTTCTACTCTCTGCTGCCTGGAATGTGGACGTGATATCCGGAGCTGAAGTAACGAGTTTGGGATCATGAGGTGACCTCAAGGATGGAAGCCTCATGTTAACCATGGCAGAGAGCAGGATAGACGAGCCTGGGTCACTGATGGCTATGGAGCTGCTGTCTTCACCCCGGGCTAGACTTCTCTTTACACGAGAGGAAAATTTAACCTCCGTCTTATTCTAGCGACCGTGATTTTGGTTCTCTGTTACTTGTAGTCAGGTGCAATTCTTTTTTTTTTTTTTTAAAGATTTTATTTATTCATTTGTCAGAGAGCACAAGTAGGCAGAGTGGCAGGCAGATGGAGAGGGAGAAACAGGCTCTCCACCGAGCAGGGAGCTGGACGTGGGGCCCGATCCCAAGACCCCAGGATCATGACCAGAGCTGAAGGCAGTCGCTGAACGGACTGAGCCGCCCAGGCGCCCCAGTCAGGTGCAATTCTTAACTGACACCAAAGGCTTTGAGCACAACCGATGCATCCTTCCCACCTCTGTTCATGGGTGAAGAGGAGTTTGGTGTGGATGTCCCAGGATGTTGCTGGGTAACCGGACGGGGAGGAGGAGCCTGCTGTTTGCAGGCCAGGGGCCTTGTGTTGGCCTGGTCCTCTTTGCAGGAATGGACACACCCGGTGATTTCATCTCCTAGGACTGGAGGACGAGGTTGGGAGTGTTTGGTGCAGAGGTGCCCAGGGAGGGGAAGGGAAGGCAGGGATGGTGGAGAGGAGAGGGCGCTGGGGCTGAGACTTGTGAGCTGTTTCTGTGAGAGGTGGTGAGCCTCTGGCTGTGTCCCTTTGGGGCCTGGGTGACACGGGACAGCACAACCATGGGGTGGTCACAGAGCCTTGCATTTCTGCCCCAATCCCAGCCTGATCCTGACTCTGTAGGACCAGCAATCTGGGAACACCAGGGGCAGCCCTGATTGCTGGGGGGTGGAGGTGGGGTAGGGGGTGGGAGTGGGGTGCTGCTTTCCTGAAGGGCAGGCCAGCAGAAGCAGGGGATGCAAATAAGACAAGGCCAGGGTGGAAGACAGGTTTGGGCTTGTACCTGAGCATGCGTGCAACACTCCAGAGGGTGCTGAGACGGGCCGAGGCCCTATGGGTGTGCCACTGGGTGCTGAGAAGCTTGGCAGTTTAGATGTGGATGTGGAGAGACCTCATCCGTAGCCCCGGGAAGCCGAGCAGGTTATCCAGGGAGTTGGAATCTGATGAACTTAATTAACATCATAAATCCTGCTGGGCTCCCAGCGCTGCTGTAGCCTTCTCCTGACCTGGTGGAGACTTACCCCTTCACAGACCCGGTTTCAGCAACTGCTCCATAAACAATCTTGAAGTTCACTGTCCTCTTTGCCGTCCTGGAGCTCACCCTAAATTTTCTGTCTGTTCAGTATTTGCTTATTGAGTCAGCAATTCAGCCAGATGGATTTGAAGGCACATACAACTTTTTTTTTTTAGATAAAAATTACCTCTGTCTAAACAGCTCTGTCTGCAACCATCTGCCCAAAGGCTTCGTTCTCAGAACCATCCCTTTGCCAAAGGGAAAAAAAAAAAAGAAAAGAAAAGAAAAAGAAACATCCTTTTGCCAATTGATGCCCATAATAATGATCAAAAACATGTAGCAAGGATCAGAAGCATAACGGCCAATGTGTCTGCAGTTTGTAAAGCATAGCTGCTCGGGATTAGGTGGAGAGAGATTTTTAACCTTCATTTTGCAGATGGAGAATCAGAAGGAAGGTCTTATTTGCAGTGACGTGGACAGTAACTGATGGAGGATCCAGGTTCTTTTAATGTTGTCACACCATCTTCCAAGCTATTAGTATTGAGGGAAGATGGACCCATTTATTAGCCAAAATATTTGTTTAAAAGGAAAAAAGTGCTAGCCGATATGCAACTATCAACTCTGAGCCTGGCCCAGAGCCAAGTGCCTTCCCTATGTGATTTCACTTAATATGCACAACCTAGCATCCTTCCCTCCCACTTACACCTTCTAAAAACACTGGATTTTCTTGCTTTCCTTTTTTTTTAAAGATTTATTTGAGAGAGAGAGAGCAAGAGAGCGAGTGAGCATGAGCAGGGGGAGGGGCCAAGGGAGAAGCGGACTCCCACTGAGCAGGTCTCCATCCCAGGACCTCGAGATCATGACCTGAGCCCAAGGCAGACCGCTGAGTCACCCACGTGCCCCCAAATGCCAGATTTTCTTGGTAGGTATCCGCTCTGTTCCTCCCCAGCCCAAACACCTTCTAGCACACCTTGGCCAAAGTCGCTGGAACGTGTGGGGTGCACCCTCCTTGTTTCCACAAAAACCCCTTGTTGTCTGTTGCCCACAGTGTTACATCAATTAACAGCAAGCCCTGTGTGGGCAGGTGTGTGGCACTGGCAGAGGGAGGGCGCTCAGTGATGGCCCAGTTTCCAAGGAAGCCTGGCCCAGCAGCGGGGCCGGATTCAGGCCCCAGCTGGTTAGAGGCCCAGACAGAGAGCTCCAGCAGACCGCTGACAGCCTGAGCCAGGCTGCACTTCCGTTGTGCCCAGCCCTCCTTAGGTGGGAGGAGCAGGTCTGGAGGAAGGTGCTGGGACGTGGGAGGGGACTGAGGTTCTTCATTTTCCAGCCTTCAGTGGGTGCCGCTGCAGGGCCTTCCTGTGACCTGCAGGGGGCAGGGCAAGGATGGGAGGGTGGACTTCCTTGGGAGGAGAAGGGAAGTTGGTGGGTGGCCATGCAGCCTGGGGCTCTGTGCCTTGCAGCAAGGGGGTGAAGGAGAGGGGCCCCTGGGGAGGAGGCTAGAGGCTCAGCCACTTCACAAGGCAGGTCGGAGTTTTGCTCAGAGGCCTCAGAAATTCCATGCCGCTGCTGAGAGCCCAGGTTGGGGGGAACAGGCTAGCTCCCTACAGCTCCCAGTAGGAGATGGGAACTCAGTGTCTTCAACTGGAGAGTAGTAGTAGGGAACTGCCTTAAATGAGCATTTTGTAAACTGTGTTCCTTGGAGCTCAAGGTGTTTGTAAGGTATAATAGATGCTTTGTAAAAAGATTTTGTGATCGGCTATCTTCTTTCCTGCCTCTTGGAAGGTCATAAAGCCCACTCGTATATTAAAGGCTCTGAGAAGTCCTGCAGCACAACGCCTGTTTGACTCAGGGTTTCCCGCTGCATGCCCTTGAATACCTGCGGACTACCAGGATTCCCTGGAACGTGGTTTGGGAAACTGCACCGGACGCTGCCCACTCTGAGGCTGGACGTTCCCTTGGAGACAGGCCAGGCTTGTTACAGGAGGTGATTTATGAGCTGGAGAGCCAATTCATTAATTTGCAGGAAAGCCATATCTGCCTGCCTAATCGATCGATGGCAGCAATTTGCCGGAGGCGGTCCCTCCCAGTGGGGAGTTAAATGTGGAGGCCAGCAATGGCTTGGAAGTTCACTGGGGAAGCCCAAGGAGGAGAAAGGGGTGGATATTCTCTAGAAAGTCTGTTTCTTTTCCCAGCCAGGCAGTAGCTAAACAGACTCTTTGTGGCAAGATTTTCCTACATCTCTTTCTTCTGGGAACTCACGATGACCTGTGTGCAAAGAGCAATAGGAGCACCTACTACGCGTGAAGCACCTCACGGGTGTTGTCTTGGAGCCTGTGGTGGGTCTCCGGAGTCCGCATTTACAGATGAGGAATCTGGGAACAGGGAGACTTCTTCTTCCCTTGCAGCCTGGGGCAGGGCAGGGGCTCAAAGCTAGGTCTGTTGGATCCCAGGGCTCATGTGCAGCCCCGGTCCCGTGCCACTCAGGCCCTGGCTAGCCCCCCCTGTTCCCCCCACCCCTCCCCCACCCACCCCCAGCCTGGGAGACCCACCTTTCCTTTTAAAGCTGTTGCCACCTACTCTGCTTCTTAGGATTTCTCTTCGGGAGAGAGACTGCCCGATGCTTCCACTGGTACGGAGTTCCCAGGACCACTAGCTGCAGTTTGCTTTTACCTGTCACCTTCCCAGTCTTGCCTCAGGACCGCAGGTGTCAGGCCTCCTGCTTTCCGCCACAGTGTGGCCACGGCCTCCGTCCACCTCAGAACATCCTGCCGGCCTACTGCCCACACGGCGGGGTGCTGATTGAGTTACAAGTGAGTACTTTTTTGGTGCATTAGTAAGGTGTATGCAAGTGAGAGGAAGGATTTGACCCCATAAAAATTCAGGGTCCTGTTGCCTCAGTGAAATTTCCGGGGGTCCATTGATCTGGAGCACGTCAGGGTATTCCACCAGGTGAAAGACAGGGTGTTGTACCTCGGACCAGCTACCGCCAACAAGGATGGCGGGTTCCTTTCTTAAGTCTGGAGCCGCATACTCTACATTTGAGTCGGTTATGCCAGTCCACTTACTGAGTAGTAGGAAGGTGTCAGCTTTTTTTCTTTTTTTAAGATTTATTTATTTATGAGAGAGAGAGGGAGAGAGAGAGTGGGGGGGGAGGGGCAGAGGGAGAGACTCTCAAGCAGACTCCCTGCTGAGCATGGAGCCTGATGTGGGTCCTGATCCCACAACCCATGAGATCACCACCGGAGCCAAAACCAAGAGTCGGATGCTCAACTGACTGAACCCCCCCAGGCACCCCTGGAAGGTGCCAGTTTTGAGTGGAGACCAGATCAGGTCCAACCAGCCGGGACTGCCTTGCTAGTGGCTCCTCCTTTGGGCCTTAAGACTCAGCCGACCAATGATTCTCCGGGGTGTGTGCAGATCGAATGCTGCGTGGAGCGTCTCTGAGAAGCAGCCCCTGGCTGGCTGTGGGCCTGGTAGAGACTGAAGCCTGGGCACCAATGACCCTGCAGCTTGAGCTCCTGTCTCAGGTCCGGGTGGCCCGGAAACAGACTCTGGGGTGGGGTTTTTATTTTATTTTATTTTTTTAAAGATTTTATTTTTTATTTATTTGAGAGAGAGAGTGAGAGAGAGAGAGCACAAGAGGGGGTAGAGTCAGAGGGAGGAGCAGACTCGCTGCTGAGCAGGGAGCCCGATGTGGGACTCGATTCCGGAACTCCGGGATCATGACCTGAGCAGAAGGCAGTCGCTTAACCAACTGAGCCACCCAGGCGCCCTGGGGTGGGGATTTGTGGGCAGGAGTTTTCTTGGGGGGCTGCCCGTGGGGATCACTCCTGTAGGGGAGCGAAAGGGATGGAACTGGGTGGAGGGAGATGTTGAACTGCCGCTGCAGAGGGCTCCGCCAATCCAAAGGTGGCTCCAGACAGCTCCCGAATTGGCTGCAGGCTTCCTCTGGCGGGGGCGGGGTTACATCCTGGGGGGCGGGGCAGCTCCCTGCTGAGGGCCAGTCCTGGGTGAGCCATCACGGCACCCGGGAAGGAGGGTATCAGTCCTGAAGGCGGGTGCCTCACTGAACACCTCAAGGGTCCTCGAGAGCATCCAATCAGAAACTGGTTGTTATCGGAGCCCCCCCGGAAGTGGTGGTAGCATCTGTCATCGATGGGAATATGCTGGGGCACGAGGAGGTGCATGAGCAGATGGCTCAGGTCGCTTTGACCCTGACCCCCGGTGCAGTCTCCCCTGGTGCACACCTGGCCCTGTGCACACCTGATGGGGGAGAAGACATCGTGGGCCTGACTCAGGTGCTTCGGCACAGTTTCTTGGCCTTGACTGGAAGCGATGGCTGCAGCCTGCCGGCCCTTTCCAGTGGGCTGGAGTGACCGAGAGGTCACTGGTGAAGGGAAACCCTTCGGTGGGCAAACGTTCGAACACACCATTGGGCTTTCTGCTTTGTTTGGACTGACGGGAAGACCAGAGCTCGGGATCAACAGTAATTTACGGGCAGTTCCTCACGGTTTTGCTCAGGGGTGGGCAGAGGAGAGCCCCCAGGTCAAATCTGGCCACAGTCTGATTTTTTAAGTCGAGTTTTCTCGGAACACAGCCATACCCATCCGTTTGCTTACTCTCTATGCTGCTTTCATGTTGAACGACACGTGACAGAGAGGTGTGACAGGGGACACAGGGCTCACAAAGGCGTACGTATTTATAAACTCGGTAGAAAAAGTCTGCTGACCCCTCGTTTAGCTGAATGGTCAGAGATTTGGAAAGAACAGGATTGGTAAGTGGGAGGCAGAGGTGACAAAGTGGTGTGAGTAGAGACATCAGTGGTGGGCATTCTCAGAACAGACATACACTGTGAAGACGCTCATTTCTGATGTGAATGCTCCCCAAAGGGCATCCCCACGGCGGAGGAGGCTCTTAATAGTCAGGTGGACAAAATGACAAGGGCGTGAAGGAAAGGAATTTCTCTGTGAATGTCGGCTGGCTTCTTGCCCCAGCCAGCCCAGCCAGCCCCAGCGCTTGCTCAATGAGTCCACGTTTAAAGCGGCCATTGTGGCCAAGATAGAGGTTATCTAGGGGCAAAGGAAGCAGAGTGCTCTTCCTTCCATCAACAGAGTACCGCCAGGGACCAGGCACCATTATCTGTGGACCCTGGGTGCCTTATTCACCGGCATGGTTCCACACTGCTTCTGATCAAGGAATTCATTTCACGGCAAAAGAAGTATGGAGGTGACCTTTGCTCATTGCCATTCTCTGGTCTCACTAAATACCTCACTAGCCACAAGCCGCTGACCCAACAGAACGGTGGAATGGTCTACCGAAGGCTTGCTTAGGATGCTAGTTGGGAGGCAGCACCTTGAAAGGATGGAGGTCTATGGTACAGGTTACAGTGTATGCTTTGAACCCATGGCTGATTCATGGTGTTGCTTCACCATGGCCAGAACATACGGGTCCAGGAGTCAAGAGCTGGAACGAGAGTGGCTTCTTTCCTTCCACCTAATACCCCACTCACAGAGTTTCTGCTTCTCCTCCCAGCAGCTTTGGACTCCACTGGTTTGGAGATTTTAGTTCCCACAGGCAAAGAAGGGGGTTACTCATTGCTGGAGTTACTGATCCCAGTTATCAAGGGAAATGGACTTCCTGCTCTGGCATGCACATTTTCTTCCATCTTCTCTCTCCCTCTTTCCCTATCTTATCATTTTGTTATTTTATGCAAACTGGAGGTGAACTTTACAACCTAGGTAGCGGAAGTTTCAGATGGGATGGTAACTGAATTTGGGGAGTCACTCACATGTCCTGGGTGTGGGTGGGCTGCTTGTCTCCCAGGATGGATGCCATGACCATTGGGGCTTTGTATCTTCTCCTTTTGGGGAGAAGGTGAGAGTCTTTGTACGAAGGACGGTTTCATCTTGTTATGTTAGCGGGGTTCTTTCTGTGGTTGTGCAGAAGTTCAAAACTGTGTAGAGGGTGTGGAGAGATGCCAAGTAGGCAAAGGGTGGACCGTTATCCAATTACTGTCTTTGAGATTCCAATCCATTCTTGCACACTCTCCTACGTTGTGATGCTGGAGGCGGGGTATTTCTGCTTCTTGCTGGGGTCTGACAACAGGGGGTGTGAGAGGGGGCGACTTCGAGGCTGGAGGAGCACAAGGTGTCTTGCCCCTTCCTGCCCCTGTAAGCATCATGCCCACAAAACCCCATCATCCTGGCAGCGGCCCCTGGGCCCAGTTCAGCAGGCAGAACCAGCTCTGCTGTGCCCCCTTGGAGTCACCAGCACCAGCCACAGTGGCTGCTCTTCTGAGGTCTGTTTCCAGGCCCCCTGGACCCTCCGCCCATCTTCTGGGTTTAATCGTTCCAGTCCTGTATTGTCCCTCAGCCAATGGCTGGGTCTGCTCCCTGAACCGCGGACTCCCTGACACCTTAGAGCTCTCCTTTCTGCCTTTCTAGTTCTTCGAGGCCTAGTTCATAGTTCTTTTTTTTTTTTATTTTATTTTATCATGTTATGTTAGTCACCATACATTACATCATTAGATTTTTTTCACTTTTTTTATTGTGTTATGTTAATCACCATACAATACATCATTAGTTTTTGATGTAGTGTTCCATGATTCATTGTTTGCATATAACACCCAGTGCTCCATGCAGTACGTGCCCTCCTGAATACCCATCACCAGGCTCACCCATCCCCCCCACCCCTCCCCTCTAGAACCCTGTTTGTTTTTCCGAGTCCATAGTCTCTCATGGTTCCTCTCCCCCTCCGATGTCCCCCCTTCCTTTTTCCCTTCTTACTATCTTTTTCTTTTTCTTTTCTTTTTTTTTTTTTTAACATATAATGTATTATTTGTTTCAGAGGTACAGGTCTGTGATTCATAATTCTTTATATGAAATCTCCTCTGCTAAAGCAACATGTGGGTTCTGTCTCCTGATGGGACCCTGCTGGGTACAGACCCGGGACACTGTAGACTGTGCCTCGTGGATTTCCCACAGTGAGCCACCTGAAATCACCAGGGTCAGCTGTCCCAACAAGCCCCCACCGGCCTTGGCCCACCGTCAGAGCCCGTGGTGAATCCATCCACTGCGGCCCTGCTTGCCTCTGGACCCCACCTCCAAGGACATTGCCCTGGGGCTCAGGCCACGCCTGTCCCCTCGCCTGCCATGACAGGATCACCGTGAAACTCAGGAACAACCCTCAGAAGTCCAGCCCCATCCTTCTGTGCCCATTTTCCTGGCTTCCCCTGAGACCCGTCAACCATCCGTGGGTCCTCCAGCTCCTGACAGGGGGGCTTCCTAACTGCAGCTTCCGGAAGAGAGAAACTCTGCATGGTGCCCCACCCTGGCTCTCCCGGGCAGGCCACTCTGGTCACCTTTGGAATTTGCCCTGGTCAGGCTTCTATCTCTAAGTCCCCTCCCATATCCGGTGACACTACAAGCTATGCCTTCTTGTCCCGCCCATCAGAGCACTCGGAATGGTGGAGAGCTCTGTCCCCCTTTGTAGGGGCCTTCACTTTTCTCCTGAGGATACCCCTTCCTCCTCTGGTTCAGCTGGGGTGCATTTCTCTATCTTCCTGTCTCTCCGTCCCAGCCCTGGTCTGGCTGTGAGAGCTGTTTCTGAGCCCGTTCCCTTTCTCCTTGAGTGAGTCCTCACAGCTGGTAGCCAGCAGCTGAATCCTGCGGGAGCGGCTCTTACGTGGCCTTCTTGGCTTTGGGGTTTAGAAGGAATCCATCAGTTTGCCTCGTGAGAGACAGGAGAGGGCAGTGGTAGGAGGCAGACCTCAGAGCCGGACAGCCCAGGTTAAAGCCACGGCCCCTAGCTGTGACCTTGGGCATGACTGAAGTTCTCCGTGACTCAGTTTCCCCATCTGTAAATGCAGGTAGCATCTTACCCAGTTCTCCGAGGTGTAGTGTGAGAACCCAACAGGCTAATATGTGTAAGGCAAAGAAGGGTGCCTGGCACTGAGTAAGCGCCCATCACATGTTAACTGTTATTACTGTTCTATACCTCATCCCTTGGAGGGGAGTTGAATCAAATACGCATTTACATATTTGTATACGTAAATACGTAATAAAATACGTATTGTATTAAATGTACTTGGCAAAAGAGAGAAAGAAGAATTTACATATTGCTGAGGTCCCATCAGAGGCAGATCCTCTCCATGGGCACGAGCCCTGGGTGGGAATGAGAGGCTCCCACCCCCAGGGACACAGCTGCCCAGGTGCCGGGGACACACCAGCCGAGGGCCAGTCTAGGCCTGCAGACGTGAATTTCCACACAGTGTGGCCTCCGTGTAAGCCAACTGCAGCCCTGGAGGGAAGCTGGCTGTGCTGGACTCCCTGGGATGAGGGCTCCAAAATAGAATCTTCCAGAAGGATTTCCAAGGGTAACCAATTACACGTGATTTAGCCTCACACTGGGAATGTGACTTCAGGGAGCCACCTACACCGCAGGGACCCTGTGCAGTCCGGGGTGAACTCCGCAGGAGAGGGTTAACTGGCCTGCTCCGATTCTGCACAGGCCTTGACTGGCTCCTGGGAGCTAACCTCTGGGCCCTTGGAAGATCATGCCTGGTAGAGTCTTGGCGCACCTGGAGTCTGGTGTATGCTAGCAGTGGGACTTTCGGTGAACGCCTGTTTTTGTTTACCTGGGGCTCTGGCCTCTCTGCCTCAGTCCCTCTGACCTCTAGGGAGGCTGGAGGCTGAGCCTCTAGGGAGGCTGGAGACTGAGCCGTTAAGATCAGTCACGTGAGTGCCCCATGCCTTCAAGCCTGACCCCCAGCACAATCCCCTACACCCAGGCTTGGGGGCGTTCGTGTTATCACTGAGAGAACAAACACCGTCCACTGGACTCTAGGGTGAGAGGACAACTGGAAACTCACGCCCGGTCTCTCTCCGACCCCACCTGCTGCACCTTTTCCCTTTGCTGTTTTTAATCTGTATCTTTATTTTTCCTGGAATTTACCATGATTGTGAGTATAGCAGCATTTCTGAATTCTGTGAGTCCTTCTGTCAGATCATCAAACCCAAGGGGAGCCCTGCAGACCCCCAACACAGCCCTCCGTTCCTTTTTATCTGCTCATTGATAAGACCAAAAAGGTCATTGACCACATCCTCTGGGACGCCTTCTCCACAGCCAAGCTGGTTTGACGTCCCCCTCTCTGCTCGTATACCCTCACCCCTTCTCTTGATCATTCCACTTAGTTTCCATTTATCTCTCCCTTTCCCACCCTTGTCCAACTAATGTCATTTTGTTGTGTTTTATATATCCTTTCTAAGCCACTCAAATCCCACCTGGAGTGAGGTGGGATGGGGCCAGATACACCGCCCTCTGACCATGGGGTTGCGCATGTCCTCAAACAGGCTCGGACTGTCCAGACTCACTCATGCCCCGACCCCCCTGCAGGCTTCAGGGGGAGAGGGGGACCAGCTGAGCCTTCTCAAATGGCTGCCATGATGTATCTCTCCCCGAAGACATCTTCTTTGGGGACTCGTGCTGTGGTTTTGATGCAAGATTGACACCTGAGCCTGGCTTACAGGCCTGGCACGCTGGGGTCTGGCCAAAAGGGAACTTTGGACCATAGGGCTGGGGCTGGGGAGAGGCAAGTGAGGTGTCCCTCCCCTCCGTGGGGCCTCCCCCCAGATGGAGGCCCTCACCTCCCTGCTCAAGCTCTGTCTCTGATGGCAGTGAGAACATCTCCCTTCCAGGCAAACGGTGGAAGCAAATGTGACTGGCATGGAATGTTCCCTGAGTCTGAGATCTTTGCTTCTGAGCGCCACCCTGTACCTGACACTCCAAGCCAATCCATCCATTCATCTGACAAATATTTATTGTGCTCTCTGTGCCAAGCACGGCCCCTCGTGTTGAGGGTCTAACAGGGAACAAAAGAGGGGAAAATCCTACCCTCGTGGAGCTTCAGTTTTAGTGAGGGGGACAGACTGCGTACAAAGTGAAGAGATCAACTATCTAGTAGGTGAACCATAGTGAGTGATAGAAATAAAACTACATTGGGGAAGGCAGTCGGGGGGTGCTGGGCGAGGGTCTGAGATTTTAGGAAGGGACTGCCAAGGAAAGCCTGAAGACCTGAGGGAAGGGAGGGGTGAGCTGTGCAGAGAGCAGGAGGAGTTTTCCTGGGGGAGAGCGGAGAGCTGGGGACCAAGGCAGCTGGCCGGCTGGAGGGGCCGCAGAAGGCTAGTGTGGCTGAGGAGTAGCAGGGATGAGGCAGGAAGGGGGCAGGAAGCTACACTGGCCACGTGGGTCCTGGCAAGGACTTTGGCTTTGACTCTGAGCGCAATGCAGGTCGTGGAGGGGTTAGAGCAGAGGCAGATGTGATCTGACTTGTGTTTCAGTAGGATCCCTCTGGCTTAGCCAGGCAAGGATAGAAGCCTGGAGACCCTTTAGGAGGCTCTGGGCGGAGGTGACAGTGGCTAGGACCAGGGTGGTGGCAGTGAGGGGGTAGTCAATGACAGATTTCGGTGGCAAAGCTGATTGGATTGGCTGATCAACAGGATATGGGGTGCAGGAGGAGGGAAAGAGGGAAGGTTGGTGGGTTTATTCATTGAGGTAGAATTCATATACTATAAAATTAACCATTCTATTTTATTTTTTTTAAAGATTTTTTTTTTTAATTTATTTGACAGAGAGAGACACAGCGAGAAGGGGCACACAAGCAGGGGGAGTGGGAGAGGGAGAAGCAGGCTTCCCGCGGAGGAGGGAGCCCCATGTGGGGCTCAATTCCAGGGCCCTGGGATCATGACCTGAGCCGAAGGCAGACGCCTAATGACTGAGCCACCCAGGCGCCCCTAAAATTAACCATTTTAAAGCATACAAACCAGTGGCCTTTAGTACATTCACATTATTGAGCAACTGTCACCCAGATCTCTCTAGTTCTGAAGCATTTCCATCACCCCAAAAGGAAAACCTCATATGCAGTAAGCTCTCACTTGCCATCCCCCCTCCCCTCAGACCCCAACAACCGCTAATCTCCTTTCTGCCTCTGTGGATTGACCGTTCTGGATGTTTCATATAAATGGAACCAATATGTTGGTTTTTTTCATATTTGCCCCATTGTCTGGACAGACCACGTGTTGTGTGTCCTCTTTTGGTGATGGGCATTTGGGCTATTTCCACTATTGTAAATAGGGCTGCTATGAACACATATGTACAGGTCTTTGGACACCTGTTTTCAGTTCTTTGGGGTATATGCCTAGGAGTGGATTTGCTGGGTCTTAGGCTAGTTCTATGTTCAACTTTTTGAGGAGTTGCCAAAATGGTTTTCTGCAGTGGCCGCACCCTGCGTTCCCAGCAGCAAAGCGGGAAAGGGTGTTCTTTCTCCACAACCTTGGCCACCCTGGTTATTGTCTGTTTTTTTTGTTTTTTAAACGAGAGCCACCCTCATGGGTGTAGAGTGGTATCTCATTGTGTTCTTGATGTGCATTTCCCTGACGAGTAATGGTGTTTGAACATCTTTTCACATGCTGGTTTGCCCTGGGTGAGCCTCTGGGCATTTGGTCTGAGCAACCAGAGGCTGGAGCTGTCCTTAGACGACAGGGGCAAGGTGGTGGGAGAGGGGCTTTGTTTGACACACTTTTGGCCCCCCTCCCCCAGGTACAGACACGGAACTGGCAGTTGGCTGTGAGTCAGGGGTGCAGAGGGAGGCCTGGGCGGAGGTGTTCACTTGGATGTCATCAGCATGGGTGACATTTAAACCCACCAGGTGCAAGGAGTGCTGGCCGGCTTGGGGCAGAGGCTGGGGCCACCAGGAAGGAGACTGGGGAGGGACAGCCAGTGAGGGAGGAGGAAAACCAGGCTGGGCAGGCCCAGCGGAGGGAGGGCTCCGGGAAGGGGGAGAGGCTTGCGTCCTGAGCGGCTGGTGTTGAAGCACTTGGGGCTGACCTGACCGTGTGCTTGCTAACCCGCGTCCTGGATCCAGGCGACCTTTGACAAGAGCAGTTTCGTTTGCAAGCCTGCCTGGAGTGGGTTTCTGAGCCAATGGGAGTGAAAGCAGGGAGGGTGGGGGCCACCCTGCTGAGGGGCTGCGAAGGGTTTTGCCCCAACGGGAAAGAGAGAAATAAGGTGGCATTTGAAGGGGGGGAGAGATCAAGAGTGAGTTTCTGAAGTTCCAGGTAGGAGAATGAAGAGCTGATGGGAATGCCTGAGCACAGAGGAAGAACACCGGGATGCAGGAGGAGGGGAGACTTACCAGAAGGACACGCGCCCTTGAGCCTGAGAGACAGGGCTCTGTGCGGCCTGGAGGGGCGGCTCGGGAAGCAGCCAGGACAGATCCTCCAGGATCAGGAGAGAAGGCTCAGGGCAGGTGTGCTGGGGGGTTGGGGAAATTCTTGGAACAAAAGGGAACGAGGACAACAGCTGAGAGGGAGGAGGAGGAGGGAGGGGTGTGATGTTGTAGAGGCTGGGGAGAAGGGGCAGGTGTCCCTGGGGAGGCGGGGGCGGTGAGGGGTGGGATGGGGTGGGGTGAGGCCTGCTTGAGGTTAGCCTAGGAATCCAGAGCTAGAAAGGACACATTTGTCTCAAGCAAGCGTCGACTGCAGACATGCAGCCCTGCCCCCATGAAGTCAATTGTTCACATTTGCAAACTGAACCCTTTAACTCCTTATTAAAGCCCCTGTTAACCCATCTAGTCTAGTCTAGGCTTTTGTGCTACAATCTACCAAACTCGGCATTTCTCTCTCTCTCTCTTTTTAAAGTTTTTATTTTAATTCCGATAGAGTTAACATTCAGTGTTATATTAGTTTCAGGTGTACAATATAGGGATTCACCAAGTCCATACATCACTGGGGGCTCATCATCACAAGGGCCCTCCTCAGTTCCCAGCTCCTGTTTCACCTGCCCCCCCCCAAACTCTTCTCTGGTAACCCTCAGTTTATTCTGTGTAGTTAAGAGTCTGTTTCTTTCTTTCTTTCTTTTTTTAAATTTTATTTATTTGACAGAGAGAGAGAGAGAGAGAGAGCGCACGCACAAGCAGAGGGAGCAGCAGAGGGAGAGGGAGAAGCAGGCTCCCCGCTGAGCAGGGAGCCCGAAGTGGGACTCAGTCCCAGGACCCTGGGGTTATGACCTGAGCCGAAGGCAGATGCTTAAGGACTGAGCCACCCAGGTGCCCCTTAGGGTCTGTTTCTTGACTTGTTTTTCTCCTTCTCCTTTCCCCCCCTTTGCTTGTTTTGTTTCTTAAATTCTACATATGAGTGAAATCCTATGGTATTTGTCTTTCTTTGACCGCCTTATTTCACTTAGCATAATACTCTCTAGCTCCATCCATGTCTTTGCAAAACTAAGGGTCTCTGACTTGGTGTCCATGACTCCTTGGAGTCCTCAGACATATTTTCAAGATTCACAAGTTCTTTACAAGAATTCTTAAATGTCAATAACAACTTAAACACTCCATTCTGCCCCACATGGATGACCACGTGTGCACATTGCCATGCGGTTTCACACTCACCGTGTGTGTGTGTGTGAGTGTGTGTGATCACAGTGGAGTATTAAATGTCTTGGCTGATGGGAACAGAACAGAGGGAGATTAAGAAGGGGCAGGTGTATCCAGGCAGTGATTCCGGTGGAGAACCGTGGGGAGACAACCCACGGAAACTGCTTTGCTACCGCTGAGCAGTGGGTGATTTAGTTTTAACAAAATAACATCATCTTTTATGTTCATTTAGTGCTGTTTGAATTTTACTGCTCATTTGTTTTGTTTGTGTTTAATTTGTATATTCATTTTGGCTTCCAGTTCTGTGAGAACTAGGAACATAGCTTTTGTGTTTGTCCATGCAAAAAATAATTTGTCCAACAAGCGGTGCCGGGAAAACTGGACCTCCACATGCAAAAGGGTGAAATTTGACCCTTACCCTGTAACGTACACAAAATTAACTCAAAATGGATCCAAGACCTAAATGTAGGAGCTGTAACTATGAAATCTGTAGGATGAAACATAGGGGAAAAGTTACACATCATTGGATTTGGCAATGATTTCTTGGATATGACACCAAAAGCACAGACAACAGGAGGAAAAATAGATAAATTGGATCTTTATCAAAATAAAAAACTTTTGTCATCAAAGGGCATTATCCACAGAGCAAAAAGGGAACTCACTGGATGGGAGAAAATGTTTGCAAACCATAGATCTGATAAGGGGTTAATATCCACAATATATAAAGAATTCCTACAACTCAGCAATAAAAAAACAAATGACCCAATTAAAAAATGGGCAAAGGACTTGACCAGACATTTCTCTGAAGAAGATACACAGCTAATCAGCACATGAGAAGATGCTCAATATCTGATCATTAAGAAAATGCAAATCAAAACCACAACTAGATATGACTTCATACCCATTAGGTTGTCTATTATTAAAAAAAGTAATAGCTGTTGGCAAGGACGTGGAGAAATTGGACCCCTTGTGCACTGCTGGTGGGAATGTAAAATGGCGCAGCCGCTGTGGAAAGTGGTTTTACAGCTCCTCAAAAAATTAAACATAGAATTACCATATGGGCTTGGAATTTTACTTCTGTTTATATACCCAAAATAACTGAAAGCAGGTGTCTCGAAGAGATATGCATACACACATGTTTGGCTATTCACAACAGCCAAAATGTAAGAACAACCCAAGTGCCCATCAGCAGATAAACAAAATGTGGCATATATATCCAAAGGAATATTAATTTCAGCCTTCAGAAGGAGATTCTGACACCTGTTATAATGTGGATGAACCTTGAAGATACTTTACTAGGTGAAATAAGCCTGTCACGACAAGACAAAACTATATAATTCCACTTATAGGAAGTCCCCAGAGAAGTCAAAGAAGGCAGAAAGTGGAATGGTGGTCATCAGGGGCTGGGGAAGGGAGAGTGGGGGTTAGTGTCTCATGGGTATGAAGTTTCCATTTGGGAAGATGAAAAAGTTCTGGAGATGGGTGGTGGGGATGGGAATGTACTTAATGCTGTGGAAATGTACACTTCAAAATAGCTAAAATGGTAAATTTTATGTTAGGTGTATTTTACCACAATAAAATTAAAAAAAAATTTAAGTCAACCCTAGAAAGGAGTTCATCAATCCTCCAAAACTCTGGGGGTGGTTCTGGTCTTAGCCAGAGTCTCCTGACTGAGCATGTTGCTTGATCCCAGCCTCCTCCTCTAGAGGCTGGGGTCACCTGCAGTGTTGAGCCATGCATCACTTCTCCTGAGGGGAGATGTGAACCCCACTGCACCTCCCTGAAGGGGATGGGGTGAGGGAATGCTTGGGGGTACTTCTCTGCTCCTCCTCAGGTCAAAAGCAGCACCAGGAGCTACTGTTCATGGAGTATCCACTGTATGCCTGCTTGAATCCTGACAAGCTTGTGACTTGGCAATTTACCAACCTATCTGAGCCTCAGTTTGCTCTTCTGTAAAATGGGCGCCTTAATACCGATCCTGCAGAGTGGTTGTGAGTTCGGTCAGGCATCCAGCCTTCCATCGTTTCTTTCCTGGATTCCGCCTCATTGCCTAGCATGTCAATTTACCTCAAGCTTGCACCTTTGAATCTGCTGTGGGCTTGGTAACCGTATCACCAAACTTGTTAGGCTTAGGTTAAGATTTTTTAATTAGGCTCTGAGGAGGTTAGAAGGCTGTCCTAGAGGTCAAGTTCTCAAGCCTCAGAATGTGGACTCATGACGTCTTTTTGGTCCCCAGAGACATTCTTCTGTAGCTAAGTGGGAGGTTTCTGTGCTCCAGACCATAAGGTTGCCAGACAGCAAAGTTTCCCATATTTCAGGCAGCTGTGGAGTGATTGTGCGACACTGGTTCCAGGAGGGACAAGGCCACTATGCTCTGGGCTGCTCAGACTCCACTGTGTTGAGCACTGGGAGGAGTAGTGATGAGACGGGAAGCATTCCGAGGAGGAGAGTCAGGATTAAGAGGTCCCAGAATACAGCATCCCATGAGGCATTGACACCGTATGACTGTATCAGTCAGCTTTTGCTGGGTTATGCTGCATAACAACCACCAAAACCTAGTGGTTGTAATAACAAAGGTTTATTCTCGATAGTGGTACGTGTTGCCTGTGGCATCCTGCTCCACATCCTCTTCATTCCAGGATTTAGGCTGAAGGATCAGCTAGGAAAGTGCTGTATTTGAGGGGGTGGGTAGGGGTGGGGGGGAAGTGTGGCTGTAGAACCATGAAATGGCTCTGAAACCTCTGCTTAGCATGGCATGTAATCACTTCTATTCAAACTTCATTGGTCAAAGCAAGTCACATGACCAAGTCTGTCACTAGTGGGGGTGGGGAGATATAGAGGCTCAGTAACTGTTGAATGAATGAATAAATGAATTCTCTGATCCTTGAAGGATTTAAGCAAAGCATGGATGCCCATTTGTATTAGTTATCTACTACTGCATAACAAATTACTCGCAAACTTAGTGGCTCCATGCAACAATAAACATTTATTATCTCATATAGTTTCTGTGGGTCAAGAATTCGGGAGTGACTTCGCTGAATGGTTTAGATATGAAGTTTCTCATTATGTTGTAGCCAAGATATTGGTGAGGGCTGTTGTCCTCTATAGGCTTGACTGGGCTAGATGCTCTGCTCCCAGGACGGGTCACTAACGTTGATGGGGAGCTGGGACTGGCTTTGGTAGGAGGCCTCGGTTCCCCACCATGTAGACTCACGCAGAGGGCTGCTTGCATGTCCTTACATGGTGGCTAAATTCCTCCAGAGTGAGCGATCCAAGAAGGAGCAAGGCAGAAGCCACCATGCCTGTAACGACCTAGCCTCAGAAATCATATACCATCATTTCTACAATATCCTATTGGTTACACAGGACTTCCTATGCAACATGGGAGGAAGTGTGAATACCAAGAGAGGAGATCATATGGGGCCATCTACCACAATCTGCCCTCTGGTCCCCAGTCAGTCATGTCCCCCCTACATGGGAATATTCTTGGCTCCTCCCAGGGCCTCCCAAAGTCTCATATTTAGTCTCATAATTTAGAATGTCATCATCTAAATCAGGAACAGATGAGGCTTCCTGGGTGAGATTTCACAAGTATTTCTCTTTGGGTACAGTTCCCCGTGGTCTGAAGATGCATGAACTGAAGAGACGGTTTTCTGTCCCACCACCTGCCTGCCCACACAGCATACAATAGTGTGAGAGGCTTAACCCTCATAGACACTCCCCATTCAAAAAAAAGAGGCATATGGGAGTCACTGGCCAATAGCAATAGTGAAATATATCAGAACTTTCAATGTTGGGGGTTCTTTTATTGGAACTTAATGGCTAGGAATAATTCTCCATGGCTCTTGGCTCTGCCCTATGGGATCTTGGTTTTGCCTTCAGAGTCATATTTCCTTTTCCATGAAAGGCAGCTTATGCTAGCAGTTGATTGATTTTTTCAGCCTTCTTTCTGCCTGTAGAAGTTTGGAAGTCCAAAGACATCCTTTAATTTTGAGCTCTCTCTGTCTCTATCAGTTCAAGGGGACAGTGTTTCTGCCAATACAGTTCTCCTAAAACCTTTCTGGATGTCCTGTGAATCTTACTGGGATTTGCTCCATCAGACAAATCTCTTTGGGATAAACCTTTCTCCACTTTGGGATCCTGCTGAGACTGCTGAGTAGTGACCCCTTTAAACTTCTTTAGAAGCCTTATTAAATGAATGGTCCTCCAAAGCAACCTACATTTTCTGATACTCAATGACGGATTTTATAGTCCCACCCTCAGCTTCATCTTCAGCTCACGTTTTCCTGCTATTTCTCTGGATTGGCTCTTTTCCCAGAAATAATTTCTTAATTTTGCCATCATTTGCCATCTAGAGAGAAGCCAGGGATTTTCAAAACCAGAAAGTCCTTGTTCCTTTACATTTCACAGCGACTCCTTCTGGCTCATTTCTCTCCTATCTCATCTTATGAGAACAGGCAAGAAGAAATGAGGTTAAACCTTCAAAACTCTGCCTGGAAATCTCCTGGGCTCAATCACCTAGTGCAGTAAGTACATTTTCTACTTTCCACATTCAAGCAGGTGACAGCGCTGCTAAACTTTTGGACATTACCTAACAAGAATCTCCTTTCGTCCAGTTTCCAATCACACCCTTCTCATTTTCCTTTAAGTCCTGACCTGCAGCATCCTCCAAGGCCATCAGGCTCCAACTAACTGCGGAAGCTCCTGACTGGGTATCAGAGTTGCTATGGGTCATGACTCCTTTGTGCCCCAATTTTCCCACCTTCCTCAATGCAAGCCCATTTCCTCCTCAGGGCATTTGAATTTGTTTTTTCTCTTTGTCTATACTGTTCTTCTTCCAGATAGCCTCATGGCTTGCTCTCTTGCTTAATTCAGATTGCCACTGAAATCTTGTCTCTTTAGAGAGGCTGTGTGTGCTACTCTAGCTACAATAACATCCCCCGGGGTTGCCTGAGTGGATCAGAGGGTTAAATATCTGCTTTCAGCTCAGGTCATGATCTCAGGGTCCTGGGATCAAGCCCCACATCGGGCTCCCAGCTCAGTGGGGAGTCTGCTTCTCCCTCTCCCTCTGCTTCTCCCCCTGTGTGTGTTCTCTCTCTCTCTCAAATGAATAAATAAAATCTTTTTTTTTTTTATTTACTTGAGAGAGAGAATGAGAGAGAGAGAGCAGGAGAGGGGGGAGGATCAGAGGGAGACACAGACTCGCTGCTGAGCAGGGAGCCCGACGTGGGACTCGATCCCGGGACTCCAGGATCATGACCTGAGCCAAAGGCAGTCGCTTAACCAACTGCGCCACCCAGGCGCCCCTGAATAAATAAAATCTTTTAAAAAATAAAATAAAAATAGCATATTCATTCTTTCTTTATATCCTTATTCTGCTTTCTTTTCCTTCACAGCACCTTTTGCCACCTGATGTTATATTATACATCTATTTGTTTATTATCTGTCATCCCCGTTAGAGCACAAACCCAAGTGGAAAGGGACCTATTCTGTTTTATTCATTGTTAAAACCCTAGCGGCTGAAGTGGCCCCTGGCAATAATCGTTGAATGAATGAATGAAGTGGCCTCTGCAGGGCACCTAGCGTCTAGGTAGATGAGCCTCATACTAGGACCAGCAGCCAGTGCTCTTAAGGCCAGTCTGAAGAAGAGGGTCATTGGAAGTGACAGGCTACCAGGAGGCATAGCAGGTTCTAGAGCAGGGATGCTGATGGCAAGTCTCAGACTCAAAACAGGGCCTGCTCTGCCAAGTCTGGCTTTTCGTTTCCCAGAAGAGGTGAAACCTTGTATGGACCAGGGGATCTGAGCCTTTTTCCTGAGGCTGGGGACAAGAGGGTATTTCCTTTTTCAATATATCCAACTGGTGCCCATGTGGTCCACGGCTCAGCCTACAAAGGGTTTATATACACAAAGAACTCTGAGGCATGGGGTTTGCCAGAAGGTTAGGATGGACTCCGAGCACCAATCTGGGGCTGGACACAGAGGTTGGGGGCCACAGAATATGGTGAGAACAGGCTTTTGTACGGAAAAGATGCAAGCGGAAAACCAATGTGGTCAAAGTTTCAAGAGCATAGTCGTGGGAGGGTGAGGGCAGGAGGCTTTAAAGCAGACAGAGCTAGTTAGAGCTCAACTCTGTAAAATGTGTCCTGAGCTGATGAGAAGCTATTTATAGCTTATATTTATTTCACTCAGAGTGAATATTCATATACCTCACTGTGGAAATATTAATATATTTGATTACAGGGTACTGCCCCAGGCCTATTGGAGGTGTTACATAACACACTGTTGGACGCATTTACCTTTCTAAAGTTTGAAGAAGTCTGATTTCTGCAATGCATCTGGCCTCAGGGCTTTTGGAGAAAGATCCGTGGCTCTATAAAAGCACTAACCTCCCAGGGTTACTGTAGGAGCACAGGAGGAAACAGATATCAAGTGCCAAGTGCAGACACAGGGAAACGCTGAACAGGGAGCTGGCTGGGCTGAGCAGGACAGAGGAAACATGATCCGTCTTGGGGAGAGTCTGCTAGGTGACTGCCTCCAGAAGCAAGGAGTTATATCTCCATGAATGGATGTTCTCCTCTGTAAACCAAGGAGAAAGGGCCTGCTGCATTCTTGGAATTGGCAATCACTCCCCATTTGCAGCCCTAAGTCAGTCCTGCTGGATCTCTGCCTTTGAGGGGTTTGGGTAGCGTGAGGCTGTATCTCAGAATCTGGGTACCCTGCAAGCTGGTGTTGCCATCTGAAAGACAAACTAATTAGTGTAGATATATGTTTTCATTTCTGTTTACATCTAGTTGTGGAATTGCTGGATTTTATGGTAACTCTATGTTTAACCCTTTGAGGAAATGCCAGACTCTTGAAGTAGCTGTACGTTTTACATAATGGCTGATGATGTGGAATATCTTTTCATACATTTGTTGGCCATTTGTATATCTTCTTTGGAGAAATGTATGTTGAGACCCTTTGCCCATTTTTTAATTGGGTTATTCGTCTTTTTATTATTAAGTTTAAGAGTTTATAGATTCTGGCTACCAGCCCTTTATCAGATATATGATCTGCAAACATTTTCTCCCAGCATGTAGATTGTCTTTTTACTTGCTTGATGGTGTCCTTTGGAGCACAGAAGTTTTGAATTTAACGATGCCTAACGTATCTATTTTTTTCTTTTATTGCCTGTACTTTTGTGTCGTATCTACAAAATCATTGCCTAATCCAAGGTCATGAAGATTTATGCCTGTGTTTTCTTCTAAGAGTTTAATAACTAGCACTTATGTTTAGGTCTTTGATCCATTTTGAGTAAAATTTTGTATATGGTGTGAGGTAGGGGCCCAGCTTAATTCTTTTACATGGATATCCAGTTGTCCCAGCACCCTTTGTTGAAAAGGCTATTTTTTTCCCCATCTAATGATATAGGCACCCTCGTTGAAAATCACTTGGCCGTGAGTGTGGGAATTTATTTCTCAACTGTCAATTCTATTCTATTACTCTATATGTCTATCCTTATGCCAGCACCACAGGGTCTTGATTACTGTTGCTTTGTAGTAAGTTTTGAAATTGGGAAGTGCAAGTCCTCCAGATTTTTTCTTCTCTTTAAAGATTATTTTGGCTATTCTGGGTCTCTTGATTTTCCATAGGAATTTTAGAATTATCTCATCAATTTTTGCAAATATGCCAGCTGGGATTTTGATAGAGACTGTATTGAATCTATAGACCAATTTGGGGAGTATAGCTGTCTTAATAACGTTAAGTCTTCTGATCCACAAACATGGATGTCCTTTCATTTACTTAGGTCTTCTTTAATTTCTTTCAACAATATTTTGTAGTTTCCCAAGGATAAGTTTTGCACTTCCATTGTTAAATTTATGATGAAGTATTTTATTCTTTTTGATGCTATTGTAAATGGAATTGTTCTTAAATTCCTTTTTTTGTATTATTCATTGCAAGTATATAGAAATACTATTGATTTTTACATATGATCCTGTAGCCTACAACCTTGCTGAACTCATTTATTAGTTCTAATAGTTTTTTTTTAAAGATTTTATTTATTTGAGAGAGAGAGAGAGTGAACACTAGGGAAAGAGAGCAAGTGCGAGTGGGGGAGGGGAGCAGAAGGAGAGGGAGAAGCAGGGAGCCTGCTGAGCAGGGAGCCTGATGCAGGGCTTGATTCCAGGATCCTGAGATCATGACCTGAGCTGAAGGCAGACGCTTAACTGATTGAGCCACCCAGGCGCCCCCCTAATAGTTTTTATTAGTGACTTTCATAGGTTTCTTCATATACAAGATCATGTCATCCTCAAACAAAAATGGTTTTCTTTCTTTCTTTTTCTTTTTCTTTCTTTCTTTCTTTCTTTCTTTCTTTCTTTCTTTCTTTCTTTCTTTCTTTCTTTCTTTCTTTCTTTCTTTCTTTCTTTCTTTCTTTCTTTTCTGCCTTTTATTTCATTTTCTTGCCTAGTCACCCAACTTAGAACTCCAGTGCAACATTCAACAGAAGCAGTGAGAGTAGACATCCTTGCCTGGTTCCTGATCTTAGAGGGGGAAGCATCTATTCTTTTTCCACAGAGTATGATGTTAGCTGTGAGATTTTCATAGATAGCCTTTGTTAAGTTGAGAGAACTCCCTTTTATTCCTCGTGTGTTGGATGTTTTCATTATGAGGGGGTATTGAATTTTGTCAATGACTCTTTCTGCATCTATGTAAATGGTCCTGTGATTTTTACCCTCCACTCTACTGATAAGGTGCATTGCATTAATTGATTTTCAGATGTTAAAACAACTTTGCATTCCTGGACTGAGTCTCACATGGTCATAGTGCATAATCCTTTTTATATGTGCTGGATTCGGTTTGTTAGTATTTTGTCAAGGATTTTTGCATTTGTATTTATAGGAGACATTGGTCTGTCATTTTCTTGTGATGTTGTTGTATGGTTTTGGTATCAGGGTAATACAGGCCTCATAGAATGAATTTGTAAGTGTTCTCCCCTCTTCTATGTTCTGGAAGAATTTGTGAAGAATTGGTGTTAATTCTTTAAATGTTTAGTAGAATTCACCAATGGCACCATCTGGGCTTGGACTTCTCTTTGAGGATAGTTTTTTGATGCTAATTCAATCTATTTACTTGTTATAGGTGTATTTAGATTTTCTACTGCTAGAGTTGGTTTTGGTAGTTTGTGTCTTTCTAGGAATTTTTCCATGACACCTGAGTTATCTAATTTATTGGTGTACCATTTATATTCATTAAAAAAATAATCTCCCTATTTTATTTATTTTATTTTTTATTAAGTAAGTTCTACACCCAATGTGGGGCTTGAACTCATGACCCTGAGATCAAAAGTTGCACACTCCACTGCCTGAGGCAGCCAGGCGCCCTCCCTTATATTCATTTTTAAGAGTGTTTCACAGTTTTTGACTGCTGATGGCTTCTTCTTGAAACTCTTTCCTTTTGGTTTTCATGCCCCACTATCTTAATAGCCATGTGAGTTGGGACAAGCCATTTAGCCTCACTAGAATGAGGATGATCATAGGGCCTCCCCACTGAGTTCCTGTGAGGATTAGATAAGATGGCACATGGGAAGCATGAATACCTGATGATTTTCCTCCTTACTCTTTCCTTGTCTTCCTTCCATTCTCTGACCACCCATTCTCAGTCTTAGCAGGTATACTTTCAAGCTGTGGTTCTCAACTGGGGGTGATTTTGCCCATCAGGGGACAGTTGGCCATGTCTAGAGACGTTTTTGATTGTTACCTGTGGGGGGATATTACTGGCAGCTAGTGGGTAGACAGCAGAGATGCTGTTAAGTGTCCTTTACTGCACAGGATGGCACCCAGCAGCAAAGAATTATCTGGCCCCAAATAATGCCAATAGTGCTGAGGTTTCTATGGAAACAGCTCTCCACGATTATGTAAAAAGAGTTGAAAATACAGATAAGCCAAAAAACAAAAAACAAAAAACCCCGCCAAAACCCAAAAAGAATGATTCGCCTATAATTCTGCCACATTGAAAGAACTTCTATTAGGAAAGAATATATATTTATTTTTTTTAAACAGGAATGTGGGTAGAGGAAAAATATTCTGACTCTTTTGAATTTTTCCCAGTTATGCTGCCTACTTGGTTGTATGACATAATGTGCTTAGTGCCACTTGGCCAGCCCATGGATGTGCCTTCCCTTCCATCCTGATAAGAAGGACAGGGGAATGCCCAATATCCATGGGATGGTCCTTGGAGAGTGAGGGTGAAGCAGAGCCTTTGTCTGCAGGTGGGACCTATAAAAACTCATTCTCTGGGTGGCCTGATGTCTTTCAATTGACCTCTGTGTGTGCCTGAGTGTGTGTGTCAGTGTGCTCCCACAAGTGTGTTCTCATGTCATCATCCACCTAGAAGGTAGACTCTACAAACTCGTTAATTATGGGAAAGAACAAATCTTGAGTGAACTTCTGTATACTCATTTGGGTTGAGTTTTTTTTTTTTAGATTTTATTTATTCATTTGTCAGAGAGAGACAGAGAGCACAAGCAGGGGGAGCTGCAGGCAAAGGGAGAAGCAGGCTCCCCGCTGAGCAGGGAGCCCGATGCGGGACTCGATCCCAGGACGCTGAGATCATGACCTGAGCTGAAGGCAGACGCTTAACCGACTGAGCCACCCAGGTGCCCCTGGGTTGAATTCTTTGATTACATAATGGTTCCAAAGAGTTTTCCTGGGGCCGAGGGCTTCCCCGATGGGGCATGTGACTCTCCTTGGGGACAACACACATCACTCATCCTCTCGGTGCTGTCACACCTTGAACCACGTGCCTTCTTTGCAAAGCTCCATGTCTTGTGTGCTCAGGTGAGACCAGGGGTTCAGACGACATCTCCCCAGGGAGATGCTGGGCTGGCCTGGGTTGTTCCTGAAAAGGTGGGATGGATTCAGGCCTGCCTGTGAAACATCAGCCTCATGTGCCGTTGCTCGCGTTGCCGCATGTCAAACAGCTGACCTGATGAGCAGGTGAGCAGGTGCTCAGTCTTTTACTTCTCGCTGTTTTGCACTTTGCAGAATCTCAGAGGTTGGTGTCCAGCATCAGGCCCCACTCCAGCTCACCGATGAGGCTCAGAGAAGCGGTGACTCTCCCAGTGGTGCCTGTCTTGAGCCCAGGGCTTCTGACTCCCAGGCCAGCAATCTTCTGTCACAGTCCTTTCCCTCCCAGGAGGGCTGAATCAGGCCATCCAAGCCCCACGGGGCCATCTATGCAGACCCTGGGGCTCCCAAATAATGATTTGAGGACCACGACCTTGTAATTAGCAGGGAATTTCAAAAACAGGCAGGTCCCAAAACTAGGGAAGAGACATCTCTTGGGGGGTGGGTCAGGAAGGGGCACTACTGATTTAGCCTCTCTTTTTCCAAAGAAGCATCACATCATCCAGGCTGAAGAAGGTCTGGCTATGGCCAATGAGTCCTCATTGAGTCTCTTTGTCTCTCTCTCTTACTCTTCCTTTCATGTTGCAGGGGATGTGCACACGTGGGCTTGCACGTGCTTTGTATTTGACCCTCTTTTCTCTGTCTGCTTCAAACCTTCCCTGATGCAGTGAGTGGTCTGCAGGATCTGTTTGGGCTGATGTCACCCCCCACCAAAGGGGCCAGGATGCTGGGGACGGGCGATCCTGAGGTGGGGGGCCCGCTGTTCTTCAGGAGCAAAAGCCTGCTGTCTCGCTGAGCAGAGCCCCCACTTAACAAAAGGAGGGGGAGGAGGCGGCCGTGTAGAAACTCCGCCTCTGGCTCTGTGAAAGGTGACTTTGAAAGGCTGCATTTGTTCTTGACGAGGTCTGGGCAGTGGAGCTCTGCTGTGACGGATGGTTCTGGCGCGAGGCTGCCCGGCCAGGAGCAGTGGGGATAAAAGCTCCTTCTCAGTGGCTCCCCTCAAAAGATTTTCTTTTTATTATGAACTATTTCCAACATAAACACAGTGGAAATTATAGTATCATAAAGCCCCAGATGCCCTTCACCCACCTAGTTTTGATAATTAGCAAGGCTTTGACACATTTGCTTCATCTATTCCTCTCTCTCTTTTTTTTCTTTCTTTCTGTTAAAGTATTTAAGATAAAATAAAATCTCACTCATAATGTGCTTCGCTTCTATGTATTTCTCTGAACACACACACACACACACACTCTCTCTCTCTCTCTCTCTCCACACTCCACATTTTCTTAAATAAGCACAAAGACATGATCACACCTAACAAAATAAATAATAACCCGTTGGGTCACCTAATATCCAGTCCATAATCAAATGTCCCTGTTGGCCTCAAAAGTGTCTTTTTATTCTGTGGTTGGTTTGCTGGAATCTGGATCCAGAAAATGTCTATATGTGGGGTTTTGTCTTTAGGTTGGTCTCCTAAAGCGCTCCCAAACCAGAGCTGACCCCCTTCCTTCTCTTTTTTGATTTAATGCTCTTGACTTATTGTAGATGCCGAGTCATTTCTCCCGAGGATTGTTCCACATTCTGGACCCTTCTGTTTGCTTCCCCATAGTATTGCTTACCTCTTCCCCCTATGCTTCCCAGAAATGGATGTTAGCATCAGAGGCTCAATTAGAGTGAGGTTCAATTTTTTTTAAAGATTTATTCATTTTATTTTGAGAGAGTGAGAATGAGAGAGAGAGAGAGTACATGAGAGGGGGGAGGGTTAGAGGGAGAAGTAGGCTCCTCGCTGAGCAGGGAGCCCGATGCGGGACTCGATCCCAGGACTCCAGGATCATGACCTGAGCCGAAGGCAGTCGCTTAACCGACTGAGCCACCCAGGCGCCTCAATTTTTTTTTTTTAAACAAGAACACTCAGTGGATGGCCCTGGGCTTCCCACCGCATTGTATCAGGAGGCACACACAGTCAGCTTGCTGATCTTTTAGTGGCACTAAAAATGATTTGTGGGTTCTGAAGGTGACGGACTGCCCCCTCCCTGGTAAGTTTCCTCGTTTGGTAGCTCGTCTCCGCAGATGTTCTTCCAATGAAACATGCTTCCCCGTATTTACACCCTCATGCCGCCCATGGCCCCTTGAATCTGGCTGGCTCTAGGACTCACTTTCTGCCCTAGGAAAACTGGCGACAGGGACTCTGTGATTTCAGAGGCTGAGCCAGAGGAAGCTTGTAGCTTCCCTCTTTGTCTTTCAGAAGAGTCACTCTGGGGGAAGCCAGCTGCCATGCTGTGAGGAAGCCTGTGCCATCCTTGTGGAGAGGCCACACGGCCAGAGAGAGGCCCCAGCCGTCCCCACTCTTCTGGACATCCCTCCTGAGGCATGGGACACAGGGATGATGGAGGAGATAAGGCTTGGATGGTTCTAGCCCCAGCCTCCTCTCGACCCCAATTGTCTGAGAGGTCCCCGTCAGATGGGCCCACTGACTGTGCGACTATGAAATTGTTGTTGACCATGATGCTTTGGCATGGCTTGCTTTTGACCAAACAGCTATTGACTTTCCCTCTAAATGTTTCAACCAATGGTGATTGTTGCCAGAACCACTTATTTGATTAGAAGTTACAGAATGAAAAAAAAAAAAAAGAAGAAGTTACAGAATGGTGTTGATCTAATTTTATCCCTCGTCCCACATTTATTTGCAGGAATTCTTTCCCTCAGCAGCTAGGCATCCTTGGTGATCCTGATGTGTGGACTCTACAAGAAAGACAGGGAGGTCGTGGGGTTCTTTCCTGTCCATGGTGGCCGCCTTCCACAGCAGTGACCTGGACCTTCTTGGATGTGAGGCCCAGATCAAAGCAGGAGAGAGAAGAAGCCTGAGGAAGGTGAGCTGGAGACTAGGTTTCCAAGGAAACCACAAGGTAATCATCAGATCCTCCGAGGATCATTATTTCTTTGTCCTGCTACAAGCCAGATGCTGTCACCTTCTAAGCCAGCTCAGAAGCTTGAGCAGGCACCAAAATGGGTCCCTGGGGGAGGAGACAAGTGGCTTAGAGAGCTTACAGAGGTAGCTGCTCCCACTCCTGGGCCCAGGCTTCCTCTCAGGAGGCCTTCTCCCCACCCCCCAACACCTACTCTTACCCTCAGATCTCCTTAGACCACAAGTAGAGTCTAGTTTTGGGGTGAGGGATACACAGAAAGCTGCCTTTCATGGAGCTCCAAGGGACAGGATGTCTTTGTTCAGCATCTGCTTCATCTGTGAGGATTTGAGACTGAGGCTTCATCTGTGAGGATTTGAGACTGAGGACTCTGCCTGCCTCCCCCCCCCCCCGAGGGGGGGGAGGGGAGGGATGGCAGGCCTGAGCTCTGAATCCTCCAGAAGGAAAACGAGCAATGACCTTATGTCCTGGGCTCAGATGCAGTGATCTGAGGTGGCCGTGGGCAAGAGCTGCCCTGGGTTGTCAGGAGCCACCCTCCAAGGATCACTTATTACCTGCCAGACATGACACAGGGTGGGCTTAGAGCTGCAGGCACAGAATCTCAAAGATCCTGACAAGAACTCACCGAGTCGGTGCTGTCTTAACCAACCCAAAGTTGGGTCTCTGGCCCCAGGTCACCCAAAGCGCCCCCTGCTGTCTACCTGTAGAAATGGCCCCAGACGGTCTGTCCCTGCCCAGGTCCCCTCCTGCTGGGAGATGTTATAACCTGGTTCATTCTTCACCTCTAACTGTGTGCATCTTTGACTTGCTCAGGTGGCCCATAATGTGTAGAAAGGATCCACCCGTGTTGTGCCTGCCCCAGGGTGGTGCCCGAGGTCTTGCTGCGGCTCCGACGATCACCAGCGTGCGTGGGGCTGGTGGGGGTGAGGACGCCGAGTCCTGTCTGCTGTGCACGTGGCCTGACCACGCGTTCACATAAGTAACGTCTGGCGGTGGAGCCAGGCCTGAATCTTTGACGTTTTCCTCAGTGTAGGACAGACTTCATTTGTTCTGGGATAGTATCCAACAGCATTAGGTGCAATGGATCCATGGAGGAAACACCTCTAAACACAACGTCCCCCTCACAAGAAAAAAATGGTGGAACACACAAACCTGTAAGTGGTGTTGTTTGAGCAGTCCGGGTTCTGGTGGATGTGGGAGGGAACGTCATCATCCATACTGATTATTCCATCCCAGCTCTCTGATTAGGGGGGCAGGGGGTCCAGGGTGGCCTAGGGAGATTCCTGGGGGCTGGGGCATTGCCACCCACCGTGGACATGGGGATCCTGGGCCTGCTGAGGGCCATCTTCCCTTGGACTGACTCTGCTGGCTTCTTGGGGAGTCTTGCTGCTTCCACAATCTTCCCAACCCTGTCCCCCATTACAAACAGAAGACAGATGTCTTCTGGTGTCCAGCAATCTGCCCCTTCATTGATTTTCCTCTTCTGGGGAAGCGTGGCCCTGAGAGTGGCCTGGTGGTGTGGGCACGGGGTGCTTAGAGATGTTTTCACTTGTCTTTACACCTCTGCAAATGAGCCCTTCTCGGGAGGGGTTGGGGGCCTGGGAGCTCCATGGGTGTCGCTGGTGGGGGAGGCCCTGGGTGGGTGAAGGGCTTCTGAGGGTGGTGTGGAGAGACCTGAGGTGTGACGCAAGTACCCCAGGTGCAGCCTTCGTGAGGCTGGAGACAGCACAGCCTGGGGGTTATGTGCTCAGGCGAGGGCCCGCTCTGTGTTGGGCCTTGGGCGAGCTGCCTCTGTGAGTTTGCCTGTAAAATGGGCAGAGTGATTCCTCCCTCAGAGGATGGGGTGCATGTGGTAATGAGGAAGGATCGTATTTCACAAACTTAAATTGGTGTCAATCCTCACAGGGTTTTATTTATATCTAGTTAAGTTGGACTCCGGGAGGAGTCACCCCCACCCCCGCCATGCAGTTGAAAATCCACAACTTCTGACTCCCCCAAAACTGAACTACTAGTAGTCTACTGTTGACTGGCAGCCTTGCCGATAACATGGACAATTAATATATATTTTGTATAAGTATTTTTTAGTATAATATAGTATAATAATATAATAGTATAGTATAAAAGTATAATAAGTACTTTATTGTAAAACAATAAAGTGAACTAGAGAAGGGGCGCCTGGGTGGCTCAGTCGGTTGTGTCTGCCTTCAGCTCAGGTCATGATCCCGGCATCCTGGGATCGAGCCCCGCATTGGGCTCCCTGCTCGGCGGGAACCCTGCTTCTCCCTCTCCCACTCCCCTTGCTTGTGTTCCCTCTCTCGCTGTGTCTCGCTCTGTCAAATAAATAAATAAAATCTTTTAAAAAAATAAAATAAAATAAAATATACATAAATTAAAAAAGTGAGCTAGAGAAAAGAAAATGTTACTAAGAAAATCATAAGGAAGAGAAAGTACATCATCAGTACTACGCTGTACTTAATGGAAAAATTTCAGTGTCAGTGGACCTGCGCTGTTCAGACCCGTGTTGTCAAGGGCCCCCTGTATATCTTTAGGCTGGTGATTCTCAAACTGGACCACGCATTAGCATCATCTGGGAGGCTTGTTACAAGCTGAAATTTCCTGGGCCCACCCCCAGAGTGTTTGATTCAGTAGATGGAAGGGGGCAGGTATTTCCATTTCTAATGAGCTCCTAGGAGATGCTGGTGCTGCTCATCAGGGGACCCCGCTCTGGGACGCTGCTCTGGAGCATGGTCTTTTGACCTCCGCACTGTTGACCTTTAGGGTGGTCATTCTCTGTTGCGGGGCCTGCTCTGTGCACTGTAGGATGTCTAGCAGCACCTCTGAGCTCTTCCCACTAGATGCCCATAGAACCTCCCAGGTCTAGGTCTCCAGACATTGCTGAATGGCCCCTGGGGGGCAGAACTGCCCCAAGTGAGGACCCCTGCTCTATCCTTATTTCCTGGGTCTGTTTACATTCGCCCAGAGAGGCACCCTCTAACATGTGCACACAGACACACACGTCTTTCCTTTTCCTCAAGAATAATGTCAAACTATAAATACAGTTTTATAACTTCCTCTTTTTCACCTCACAACACATTGCCAGTTATCCCAGCAATTAGCTTGCTGGCAGCCAGGAGAGGCAGGTTTCTGCACAGATGATTCGGGAAGCATCACTCCGAACCACCCACGTGGCCCCGGGCCAGGAAGCCGGTGGCAGAGGGAGGCCTTTCAGATCCTCAGCCTCAGCTTGGAGCAGGTGCTGAAACCTCTGACTTCAGGGACTGTGTCAGCATCTTACGAGCAGTCTGTCTGGCTTCCTGAAGCCCTGCGTGCAGCTTGTCAGAAAAATGAGCCACCCAACCACGTGGTCATGAACCACAACTGAGGGGGGTCAGGGATACTGGCCTGGCACCTGCTTCCACCCTCAGTAGGCTTCAAGATGGACCACGAGACCCAGAGCTTGTAGGTTGGGAGTGAGGGATCCTGGAGGCTCCCCTTTTGCCTGGAAGGGTCCCGGCTCTGTTCACATCAGGCCATGGCCGTTGCTCATGTCCTGCGGGCAGCAGGGCTTCTTGGCGCAAAGGCATGATGAAGGCCCATGAAGTGGTTCCTGGCTCCTTGTAAGGGATGTCGGCTTTTGCTGCCTCTCGTTCTCCCAAAGGTCCTTCTGTCTGCCAGTCTCATGACTTCATTGTCCCCCAGATCAGGAATCAGCCACTGCCCATCACCGCCCTGGCCGCCGCTGGAAGCTTCGAGATGCCAGCTCGGCAGGAATGTTGGGAAGAGGACACTGGCAGGATGGGAGGTATCTGTCGAGGCTGCCTCTTCCAGAACGGGCGCCTCCCTGCTCCCCGTGCCTGCCACACCGCTGACAAATGGTCTGGGTGGAGTTGACCTTGCTCCCGGCTCCGGGGGTGAGCCCCGATAGGTCTAAACCCACCCACGTAATCCCATCCTCCATTCCATGGGGATCTCACCTTCTCTGGAGAAGGAAGTTTCTCTACCCCCAGCCGGGTGCTGGAGCTGGTTAGAACTGGTTTGTGAGAATCTACCATGCACGTTGTCAAGTTGGTAGCTTTGAAGTCAGCCACGTGAGAGTCTTTACACCACAGAAATTGGCAAATCCTACAAATAAGGGTCCCTCCAACCCCAAGCTAGCTTACCAGCACACCAGTGACCCTCTCCCACTAATTGTGATCAAGGGGGACGCCTGGGTGGCTCAGTGGGTTGAGCCTCTGCCTTCAGCTCAGGTCATGATCCCAGGGTTCTGGGATCGAGTCTGACATCGGGCTCCTCATTCAATGGGGAGTCTGCTTCTCCCTCTGCCTGCCACTCCCCCTGCTTGTGCTCTCTCGCTCTCTGACAAATAAATAAACAAAATCTTAAAAAAAAAAAAAAAGACTAATTGTGATCAAGGAACCAGGCAGCCCAGCTGCTGCTGGAGGGTGCCTTATGACCACAGGAGGGGCTGATGGCAGGATGAAGCTAATGAGAGACATAGAAAGAGCACAGTTTTTGATGACATTGTCTGATCATGCCTCACCTCCAGACTTTTGGGTGACATTTTCCCCATTTTCTTGAGAGCACCCTAAATGATCCATCTTGGTAGCTGAGGTGGGATATTCCCAGGTCGGGACCTTCAGCCCCCAGGCCTCTGTGGAACGACGAGGGCTCATTTCTTCAGTCAAGGGCAAAATTCTTCAGTCGGTGGGTGCTGGCTGGCTGCTCCCCATTCTCCTGCCTCCCGAGGGGACTTCTGTCCAGGCTGGGCCAACTTCCCTGCCCCTGGCCTTTGAGAGGAGCTTTGTTTTTGCCAGGTCAGTTCCTGGGCTCCTCAATCCAAAGTTGGGAGGGTGGGAACGAGAGAGCGGAAGAGAGAGCAGGAGTGGCCTTGGTGGGGCCGGGGGGGTTTGGAGCGGGCTGGAGTGGAGAGTCGAGAGAAGGGAGAGTCTTGTCTTACCTCCCCTGATGTCCCTGCCTCCCAAGGTGCTCAGGTATCTGGGGCAGAGGTGGGATGGGATGCGTCTGAGCAGCATTTTGGCTCATTCTCCTGGGATGCACCCAGAAAAGAAATGATGGGCCAGGTATTTAGGGAACAATGATTCCACAGCTATGGAAACCAAAGTAGGTTTTTTTTTTTTTTTTTCTTTCTTTCTTTCTGGGAAATCTCCCAACCCTATTCATGGACTTCGGTATCTTTTGTACCAAAAAATGTGGAGCAAAGCAGAATGTAGTGGCCTGGAGAAAAACGGAGGCAACAACCCAGTTTAGGAACAGTTCTGGGAGGGGTGTGGGACCCATGTTTTGCCCTGTATCTCTGGGCATTACACAAGTCACACCATGGCCAAAGCTGAAAGCTCGTCTACACAACCTCCATGCCCCTGGTTCGGAGCCCTCAGGAGCTGTTTCTGGTCTTTAAAAAAAGACCAAAAACCCTTCGCAGCTTGGCTCCTGTCTTACTGTGTTGCAGAAGGCATGGCCCCCCTGCTGCCCTGTGCAGGGAAGGGGCGTGGCCAGTCTTTGCTGGCTCTCCTCCTTAGTCCTCCCTCAGCATCTACAGGCATCCGTCCCTCAGGAGACAAGGCTTCTCTCGGACTCGAGGACATTTCTGTCTCTCTCCTGGGCATCTCCAGCTCCAGCGCCTGAAAGGGCCAGGCAGGTAATGTAGACGAGTGGCCTGGGCCAGGCGTGAGGCAACCGGGAGTGGGAGCAGGGTGTGGTGGATGGTGCGGAGGGTGCCCTGTGGAGAAGGCAAGGGACAGCTCAGCCCTGCTGACTCTTGTGGTTGGGGAATGAAGAGGCTCGGCATTGCTGAAATAAGAGCATCTCCCTTGCAGGGATATTGCTGAGGATACATGGAAGACTATACACAGTACCTGACATCCAACAGGCTGCCAACATATGGAGCTACCTTCTCTGGGAAGCTTCTTGATCCTTCTTCCCCATTGATCTTGCCCTCCTCATTATGCCCCTCATGTGGTCCTGGTCACATAGGTCTTGAATGACAGGATGTTAGCGACTGCCACTATAGTGTCATGTAACAAATCATCCCCAGAGCCAGTGGCTTAGAATGACAATGATTTTCTCATGTGACTTTGTGGTTTGCTTGGGGTTTGGCTGGTCTAGCCAGGCTCCGGCTGCTCAGGCAGCTCAGCCCCACATGTCTCTCATCCTCCTTGGGCCAGTGGACTAGCTGGGGCATGTGTCTCACGGCAGAAACACAAGAGGGCCAGCAGAACATATTAAGCCTCTTGGGACCTGACCAGCTGGCACTGGCCAAAGCAAATCACAAGGACAGTCTCAAAGTCAAGGAACAGGAAAGGGTCCCCCTCTCATGGCCAGACCACAGCAAGGGTGCAGACACACAGGAGGTGGAACTGGGGCTGACATTTCAGTCTACCATGTGGTATGGGCATGGTCTGTTTTGGGTCAGTGCTCTTTTCATGGCTGACACCTTGGGGCAAGACCGTTCCTTAGTGGCCCCGGGACCCCGCTGGGAGCCATCGCTGAGTGAGGGCTTCAAGCAGCCCAAGCAAAATGTATTAACAAAAGGTTAGATCCAGCTTTTCTGTGCCGAGCCATGGGCAGGGGAGGGAAGGACACACCTGGGCAGCATGGCATGGTGCATGCAGTGTTTAGTGTCCAGGAGTGAGGGAAGTAGATTTTATTTGGGTGGAGACAGGAAGGAGACCAGAATGGAAGGGGAGCCTGGGGGGCTGTGACACCCCTTCTTAAGGACTGGCAGGTCCCCCCTCCCCCCAGAATGCAGAAGCACTGTCTAAAAGAGCAGGCAACGAAGGGGGTCTATGGCTGGCCTTGAAATGTATTTCTTTAGAATTTTCCTTTTTTCTCAAGCAAGTTAGTTTCTTTTCAGCATTTCTTCTCACTCTGTTTTAGATTTATCTTCTTTTTAATAGTATGACGGGATTAAAACATTTACTGAGGTGTAATAAACATCTAATACAGTGAGCAAAATGCACTAATCTTAAGTAGATAACTTGCTGACATTTTGGGCGGATCTATACCCATGCAGCCAGCACCCAGATGGAGACAGGACATTTCCTGTTCCCCGCCCCCAGGCTCTCTTGTTCCCCTCCCAGAGGTTAGTAACCACTATTCTGACTTCTATTGCTCGTGTGTGTTCTATGGTCTGTTCCGGAACCTCACAGACATCAAATCCTACGACATGTGCTCTTTTCTGCCTGGCTTTTTTCCTCCAAATATTATGTTAGTGAGATTCATCCATATTATTGGGTGTAGTAGCAGTGGCGTGTTCTTTGTTCCTTTGTTCTGGAGTTGTCCGCTGCATGAATACGCCATTATTTATCCATTCTGCTGTTGACGGACATTTGGGTTGTTGCTAGTTTGGGGACCATACTGAGTGACCCTGTGATGAACATGTTTGTCCGTGCCTTTCGGTGGAAATATGCATTCATTTCTCTTGGGTATTGACCTAGGAGAGGAATTGCTGGACCACTGGGTAGGCAGCCATATGTTTAGCTTTAGTAGATAGAGGGCCAAATAGTTTTCCCAAGTGGTTGTGTTTGATGGGATTTTCTCTCTCCCTTCCCTCTTTCTTCCCTCCCCCTCCCTCCCCCTCCCTCCTCCTCCCTCCTCCTCCCTCTTTCCTTCTTTCTTCCCTGATTTGAACTTCAGAGTTAATTAGGGGGATTTAGCCCATTCATATTTTTATTGTGATAATTGATACCATTTCTTTTTGGTCCTTCCATCTTATTTCATGCTTACTGTTTGTATTAGTCACAGTTCAGTTGCAAGTAACGGAAATCATCTAGTTTAAGCAGAGAGGGATTGATACAAGGAACCAGGTGCTTACAAAATGGTGGGAATACCTGGAGGAACTTTCAGGAGTGACTGCCGGAGAGGCTCCACAGAACTGGCCTGAAAGGGAGCTGCTATCCCCAGCATGACCAGGAAGCTGGGGACTGAGCTTGCCACCACCTCGATGCTGGCCCAGGGCCACACTGTCTCTGCCGGACACAGGGCTAAGGATATGGCTGCCACAACTGTGGGCTCCAAGATGGCGTGACCTGACCACGATTCACCCCAGCAGAGCCTCTGCCCTGGGGAACTCAGCGCCACCCCTCACCACCACTTTTGCCTGAAAGCAGAAGCCGGGCTCGCCTCCCTTTTGCCCTTGAGTGTTCCTCAGGTGTGGCTGATTGGTGGATGCAAGGTCACAGGCTGCGTCTGGGAAATGTGTTTTGTTTTCCACCTTCTGGCAAACAGCAAGGTGCTCTGCAAGGGGGTAGAATGCCAGGGCTTTTCCAGTTATTTCCCTTTGTTGTTGTTTTGCCTTTCTTCCCTTTCACGGGCTTGAACAACTTCATTTTATTGCTGGCCTCCCCCACCCGGTCTGCTCCCAATTTAGAAGTTCCACCTGGCTCCTGGATTCTCCCGGTGGCTAATTTCTAGCCCTAAAATAACTTTATTTAAACCTCTAATTCCCTCTTACCATATCCAAGTTAAGTGTTACAAATACGCAACCCCCTGACATTTTTCTTGCCCACCCTGCCCCCACCCCGGCAGAAAGAGAACTCTAGAACACTTCCCCTCTCTCACTCCCTTGCCGCTGCCCCCAACTCAAGTCCTGAGTTTTGCTGATGTCATTTAGACATTTTAGTTCCATTTTTAGGCTATTTATGACTAACTCTTCTCTTAGAGGATGTTTCCCGGTTTTTAGCGATCCCTTTGAAATAATTATACCGTATTTTTCAGGCACCTTAGCTGCCCTGGAAATGTAACTAAGCAGGCTTTACGGCTCTTTGCTGTGTCTCCCACTCTGCCTTCTGCTCTTGTAAGACTTTTGTCAGATTTGATTTTCAACTTGTCAGAGCTCTGGTCTGTTTTCCTTGTTACTCCAAAGGAGTCTTTTTTGTCCTTGCCTGCCTTCCCTCATCAGTTCCTAAATGGGTTCCTTCCCCTCTCACTTCCAGGGATGCAAATGAGAAGTCGGCCTCTCTGCCTGTCAGGGGTCTTTCTCTTTGGAAGCTCCAAAGAGCCCGTCTCTCATCTGCGGAGCTCAGACTCCTCACGGGGCTGCTAAGAGGTGGGTGTTCTTTATCACTTCTGCCCGGGGCCCTTTCCAAATCTCAAGGTTCTTGTCTCTCTTCCACTCACTTCTTAAACCACCACATCTCCTTTTGTTCATTTTCTTCCTTCTAGAAACCTTATTACCAACCATTTGGGGTCCTGAATCTGATTTCGCAGCCTCTTATCTTTTTATTCATGCTTTCATTTCTTTGTATTTTGGTTTTATGTGGAGAGCGAGCCCCTCCATCAATCTTCCAGAATGAGGCTTTTGTTCTCAAAGGACCTTTCTTTTTTTCGCTTCCTCTATTAAATTTTAATTCTGGAAGTCCTGCATATGTCTGTGTTTGGAATTCTTGAAAGCCTTGCTTGTGCACTGTGTGCCCACCCCACCCCACCCCCTACAGTGCTCATCAAATCACTGAGGCCTTGTCCCTTCAGCCCCTGAGAGGAGACAAAGCTTCGGTCCCTCTGGGGTTGGCATTTTTCTCTGCTTGCCCCAAAGCATCAGCTCCCTCGAGCTGTGTAGACCCAGCAGCGAGTCTTGTGGGTAGAGTGAGGGTTGGTGGCCCCCCCCCTGGCCAAACTGGGACCCGTCACTCCTCCGAGGGCACCATGTACTCTGTAGGTCTTCTGGGGGGAACAGAGAGCCAGGGGCAAAAGCCCCTCAGACCCCAAGTCGGTCTTACCTACAATACCCACTTCAGATGTGGGCAAGGAGGTTAATGCAAAAGGACCCTCAGGCCATTAAGAGCAATGAGAAGGGGGTTTTGCTAGAGAGGAGGATCAGGGCCCAATGAGGGGAGTCTTCTCTGTAGGAGGAAGAGCCGAATGGATGTGTGGTGACCAGAGGCAGAATTGTGGCAAGGATAGTGGTTGGTGTTCACTAAATCTGGCTCATTTTCTTCTGGGCACATAACTAAGCTACAGTTCCCAGCTTCCCCTGCAGCTGTTTGTCCATATGACCATGTGATCTGTTCTCTCTGGTGGAATGTGAGCAGAAGGCACCAACTGCAGTGATCCGAGGGGGTGGGGTGGGGGGATCATATCTTGAGGCAGAGAACACACTGGAAGGGTCTTTGGTTTCTGAGTCATTGCCTGGAGAACTGCTCAGGAGGAGCTCCCAACCAGGAATACCTATGTGAGGCTTTGCATGAGCAAGAGAGAAACTTTTGTGGTGTTAGCTATAGAGATGTGGAGGATGTTTGTTACGCAGCTAGCAGCTGATGACTAATACAGAAATCTTTCCTGGAAGCCCCCCCCCACCCCCCGCAGACCTGTTTGCACAGCTCATTGACCAGAGCTGGACTGCATGCCATCCCCTGACTTGTTTGCAGGTGGACTTGAGCTCTAAACAACATCAGGGTTTTACCAGCAAGGAAGAAGTTGGGAATTGATTTGCAGTAGGCCACCACCAGTGGCTGCCATATTGGTGCGGCTAAACAGCTTTTTATATACTTGCTGGCTCATTTCACTTGTTTTGTCAATTGCCCCTTTATGTTCTTTGCCTATTTTTCTATCAAGGTTTTTGTCTTTTATTAATGAATTATAAGTGCTTTCAATGTATTAGGGATTGTAATGCATGTCTGTGGTTATTTATGCCCACCCAGCATCTGAATTCCCTTCCTCCCTTGGACGTATCCCCTGATTTCTGCTACGGAAGTGGGGCTTGGTTTCCAGCCTCCCTTGCAGCTAGCATGCAGGCCTGTGACCGAGGCTCTGCCATTCAGATGTTCTTGCCTCAGAGCATCTGGAAGCATAATGATCAGAGGTAGCAAGAACTGCGTGGACTTTATTCTGGAGAGGGAGAAAACAGTGGCAGTCCCTGACACCCAGCATGGGCATCTTAAATGACTTAACTGACTTAAACTTAAACTGACTTAAAAGGTCAGTTTCTGTTGCTTGGAACAAGAACAGAACTGTGATAGTAACCTTTTGTCTGTATTGTCTGTTACATATCCTTTGTCCAGTTGTTATTTGTCTTGCAACCTTATATGTACAATAGCTTTTCTTGTAAAGAAGTTTTGGATTGGGGCGCCTGGGTGGCTCAGTCGATTAAGTGTCTGCCTTGGACTCAGGTCATGATCTCAGGGTCCTAGGATCGAGCCCTGTGTTGGGCTCCCTGCTCAGTGGAGAGTCTGCTTCTCTCTCTCCCTCTGTCCCTCCCCCCTGCTCATTTTCTCTCTCTTTCTCAAATAAATAAATAAAATCTTTAAAAAATTTTTTTGGATTTTTATTTATTTTTTTTTTAAGTAGGCTCCATGCCCAATATGGGGCTTGAACTCACAACCCTGACGTCGCGAGTCATGCTCTCGACATGCTCTACAGACTGAGCCAGCCAGTGGCCCCAAAAGTTTTGGATCCTTAGGCCACCAGACAGATTGACCCTTTCCTTAGTTGTTTCTGATTTTTAGGTCATGTTATAAAGGACTTCCATAATCCAAGATTGTAAAAACATTCACCCATGTATTAAATTTTTAAAAATTTTAAGTTATTTCACTCAAACATTTATATTTAAATATTTTATGCTTAAACATATACAGAGCTTAAAAAGCCAAATACTACCACTAGGTTTAAAGAAATCAGTACTCTACTCCATTTCCCTGATTCTTGAAACCCCCTCTGAGGAGGCAACCACATTCAGCTTTTAATATATGTTTCCTCTTTTTAAAAATTTCCATGTCTAAATGAAACTGTTTATACCTTAATTCTCAGTTTTCAGTTTTAGATATATCTCTCCACTTGCTACCATGGAAAATGAGTTTTTTTAAATTTTTTTTTCTTCCAAGTTTTTATTTTGAGCTTTTCTTTTCTTATCATCCACACTTGTATGATCTGCCCAGCCCTTTAAAATCTTTAGGTGCATTCCATTTTTGTTGTTGTAAATTACATTTTGAAGACAGGGGCGCTTTGTCCTATAGTTTCCTGTAGTCTGGACTTTGCTGGTCGCATGACCTTGGTGTTACTGGACAAGTTCCTCTCTTCCCCGTATTTCTTGTAATTTGGTAGCTGGATCTAGAGCAGGCGTTGGCAAAGTTTTTCCGTCAAAAGCTGGACAGTAAATATTTTAAGCTTTGTGGGCCACATGGTTTCTTTCATAATTCCTCAAATCTGCTGTTGTAAAAAGTAGGGTGGAAACAGTCGTAGACGGTACGTGAGCAAAGAGCAGGGGTGTGTCTTGGTCGAATTTGTTGCCAATTCCTTTTCTTCTTTTCTTTCTGGCTTTCTTTCTTTCTTTCTTTCTTTCTTTCTTTCGTGGTGGTAAAATACACACAACAAAATTCACCTTTTTAACCACTTTTAGGTGTCCAGAGGTGTTAACTCCCTGCCCGGTGCTGGGCAGCCATCCCCACCGTCCATTGCCATGACTGTTCAGCTGGTAAAACAGAAACTCTGTCCCCATTAAACACTAACCTCCCATCCTCCCTTCCCCCCCAGCCCCGGGCAACCACCACACCTTCCGCCTTTATGATACGCATGCTATTTAACTTGAAAAATACAAAAAGAGATCAAAACTGGAAGTAAAATCCCATGATCCCACCACATTTTTGGGGAAGCATGTAAATTAAGAAGTGAAAACTCTGTCTTCGGCCCCTTCAACACCACTCCCCTCCCCATGAGAACTTCTACTAACAGTTGGGGACAGTTTTTTCCGCACCTTTAATGCACTGACAAGGGCATATATCTACACACAGCGGAGGCGCGTTACCCGTGTGGAGGTGGACTCCTCTCTGCCTCTCGAGGGGTGGCTGGAGAGGGGAAGGTTGGAGTATTGACCGTCCATGTCCACCTCTGGTTGCCAGGCAGCTCACATCCTTTTTGCTGCCTGAGAGACCATGTTGAGGGAGTGGGTCCGTGCCCCTCAGGCTACTATGGAAAGGGCTCTCCCCTTTCTGAATTTTTTCTTACCTGTTTTCTTGGGATAAAGTGAATATCAGACCCATATAGATTTTAAGTGACTCTTTGTGGAATGCTCAGGAATTTCTCCCAAGAGTCAGGGGAGGGGCAGAGACAACATTGTGTCCTGGTTGGGCCAACATGCTCCCTTATGGTAGGCAGAGGCAGGCTGGGGTGGGGTTCATGACAGTCCCACCGAAGAGCTTTGGTCCCCCCACTTTCCCAAGTCTCCTCCCTTTGTGTCCTTTGCCACCCAGGCCCTTGGCCCCACCCCACCCTGAGTCGCTGTCCCGCCCGTCTGTCAACCACTTGCAGATTCCGCTGCCCTTGGCGTCCACTAGGTGGCGCACTCTCCTGCTGTGTTCCTCCTGACTTGGCTTTGGGTGGTGCTGGGGGGATGGGATGGAACTCTGGCCTCTGTTTCCGCTGATTTTGGGGCGTGAGGGTGGGTAAGCCCTGGGACAGAGGATCAGGGGAGAGGAGTGGAAAGCTGGAATCAGATGTAACTCACACACTAAGACGGCAGGGTGTTAACTTCAGACTCGCTGGCTGTCTTTGATGGAGGCTTTAAGCAAACAAGGACATGCAAATCCTTCTTCCTTGCAAAGTTGGTCATGGAGAACCCACCTTGGAACTCCTAGATGACCCCCCTCCAGCCTATCAAAGTGGGAATTTGGAGCTTGGTCTGTGTTTCCTGCAGCTTGGGGTACACGTTGGACATGTGACTGACTCTCACCAGAGACAATGAAATGGTGATTGACCGGTGATTTGGCCTGAGGTAGCAGAAGAGAGGGCTGCAGTTCCAGTAGCCACTGGTGGTGTCCCCACCAGATCCCTCTCCCAGCTGGTGTGCCCTCTCTGGAGAAATGTTCTGGGCTGATGGAGCCACAATGCCTGGAAGGTTCAGGGGACAGCCCATAGCCCGTGGCCAACTGATTCAGGGTGTAAGAAGCTGTTCCCTCACCTCAGACCGGGATAAGCTCATGGTTCAATTTGTGCATCAGGTCAAGGCTGGGCTTCGTCTGAGATAGTGTCATTACTCACCTTCCCATCTTTCCTATCCTGCTTCCCTCACTTTTGTCCCAAGGAGCTCCCCCTGGCAAATCCCTGCTCCCAAAAAACCGAAAAACCGTGTCTCAGGCTCTGCTTCTAGACAACTGAAGGCAGGTAGTGTTGAAAGTGGTCCTAGGAGGCAAACACCAAGGATGGGATTTTGCAGTTGGATGCCTTCCTTTTCAGTTGCGCTGAGGGCCCCTCCCCTCCCCCCTGGGGGGAAGTGGAGCCCTGGTGGTCCCAGACGCTCAGCTTCTACCTTGGTCACCTGGGACAGGACTCAGGTGGCAGGGAATGTTGTGGCTTGTGCAATATCCCTGGGGCTTGAGAAACACTGGGGAAAATAATAATTCTAAGGACTTTGGAACAGGGAGGCTGTGGCTGGGTACAACTGATGATTTGAGGAAAGAAAATGACAAGCTCAGGACATTGATTAACAATTTAAAGCAAAATCAGTAGGATTCCTTTGCAGTATTTAAGGCAACTTTACTACAGCCAGAGGGCAGATAGCTGGAGACAGGCTCAGGACTTAACTGTAACAGAACTTCAGAGAAGGTTGAATTCCCAGCCTGGGGACATCTCTCCTCCAAAATCAGGGCCCCAGGGGGGTGGGGTGGGGACCTGAGTCCTGAGATGGAGCTATCAGGGAGATTGTACTTGACAGCCTTGAACCCCGGACCTCCTGTACTCTCTGGACTGCTAAAGTGACCCCCTCATCCTGTTGGAAGATAGAAGTCTCCCTCTTGTTTAAAGACCATACAGAAACCTCGCATAATCGGGCGCCTGGGTGGCTCAGTTGGTTAAACGACTGCCTTCAGCTCAGGTCATGATCCTGGAGTCCCGAGATCGAGTCCCACATCGGGCTTCCTGCTCAGCAGGGAGTCTGCTTCTCCCTCTGACCCTCTTCCCTCTCGTGCTTTCTATCTCTCATCCTCTCTCTCTCAAATAAATAAAATCTTAAAAAAAAAAAAAAGAAACCTCGCATAAGTGCCCCTTCCAGACAAGGCTTACCCTCTTCAGGATCTGCTCCCACTTCCTCTCTTGGCCACCAGACCCCAAAGTGGAATCACATCTCAGCGTGACCTGCCCAGGGGAGTGTTTTGCCTGGGACAAGAGGAATGTTACAGGAATAAGCCTACAGGGACGGGCAGAGACTGGGAGAACATTCCCAGGAGTGGACTCTGAAGGTGCCAGGTCAAGGGAAGCTGAATATAGCAGAATATTGAAGAATTCAACAGTATGGAAAGGCTCTCTCAGATATGACCCCTGGAAAGGCTCTTGAGAGATGGTTCTCAGAACATTGGGAGTCGTGATGGTGCCCATTCAAGGAAGCAGGTGCTGAACAGCTGTGGCAGACCACGGAGGAAGGTGTGCAGAGGCTCAGAGAAGTGGGCAAGCGAGGTTGGGTCTTCTATTGTAGACTGGAAAACCCAGTGGCTGACTAAGTTCCTTGGGCAAGCGCACTTCTTTATGAAGGTGATAAGGAAGGGATGGGGAGGAGACACCAGCATCATTGAGAAACCCAGGGGGCGCTGTCCTCTGTAGCCTGGGGCTGACAGTGGAGATGCTGCTATGGAACTGAATTAGTAGCCTTGGGGATGAAAGGATCCCGTCACGCCAGCCCTTAACTGTCACAAGAAGGTGGATACAATTACCAGAAAGGACAGCAAGGTCGGGATGGCAGCCAGGGACCTTGACCTGCAAGGACCTATGGAGATGACTGAGTACATGACATTTCCGGGGGCAAGATACATGGGCAGCCAGTGAGGCTACTGTTTAATGTATATAATCAAAAGTGATAAAGAATGGGACGCTTGGCTGGCTCAGTGGGTAGAGCATGTGACTCTGATCTCAGGGTTGTAAGTTTGAGCCCCATGCTGGATGTAGAGAAAACTTAAAAAAAAATAGAATCTTAAAAAAAAGTTGGGGTGCCTGGGTGGCTCAGTGGGTTAAAGCTCAGGTCATGATCTCAGTGTCGTGAGATCAAGCCCCACATCGGGCTCTACACTGGGCATGAAGCCTGCTTGGGATCCTCTCCCTCTCCCTCTGTCCATCCGCCCAACCCTGGTGTGCACTCTTTCTTGCTCGCTCTCTAAAAAAAAGAAAAGAAAAAGTGATCAAGAATGAATTAGAAGGGGGTGGAGGTCAGTTGCCTCAATGGAAGGTAATGATCCTTTATCCAAACTTGAACAAGTTCTTAGGCTCAGAATCCATCAACTAAAGGAAGGGTATGTCCCATAAAGAGGGACCCTGAGATATCATGGCAAGCACATAGAGGGTGATTTTTTCCAGTCTTTTCCCAAAGGCACTATATGAGTTTCCTAGGGCTGCTGCAACAAAATATCACAAATGGGGCAGCTTAAACAACAAAAATTTATTGTCTAGTAGTTCTGGAGGCCAGGAGTCAGAAATCAAGGGGTTGGCAGGGTTGGTTTCCTTCGAATGACGTGAGGGAGAATCTGGTCCAGGCCTCTCCCCCAGCTTCTGGGGTTGGCCGGCAATCTATGGCAATCCTGGGCTTGTGGAAGCATCACCCTGATCTCTGCCTGCAGCTTCACGTGGCCTTCTCCCTGTGTGTGTGTCTCTGTGTCCAAGTTTCTTCTTTTTATCAGGACACAGTCATAATGGGATTAGGGCCACCCTAATGACCTCAATTTATCTTGATCATCTACCAAGACCTTTTTGCAGATGAGGTCACAGTCACAGGTACTGGGGTGGGGGGCTAGAACTTCAACATATTTTGAGGGGGATGCAATTCAACCCATAACAGAAAGCTCCAGCCATTCAGACTAGTAATGATCCTTGGGGCAAGGGTGTGTGTCAGTTCTGGTCCTCTGGGAGTGAACAGATGAAGTGAGAGGGGCAAGAGATTTGTAGGGGCATCACCTGTGAAAGGCCCAGGGAGGGAGCGGGAGTGGCTTGGAAAAACCAACTGGTACCTGTGAAAGGAGATGAGGAAGGAAGGAGGATTGCAGGGGAGAAGTCCACCTGCAGTGTGGTTCCAAGGAACTCAGAACCCAAAGGTTGCCCTTTAGAAGAGTCCCACACTATGAAGAGAATGCCAGGCCCTATGGTTCCTGCTGTGTGTAGTCATTGACTGGGAATGGCCAGGGGGAGTGCATGGCCTTGGCTCCAACCTGGTGGCCCCATTGTGGAGGCTGGGAGCTGACTGCCTTCTGGCAGTTTCTCTCTCTCTCTCTCTTTTTAAAATTTATTTATTTATTTTTTTTAGTAATCTCTACACCACTGTGGGGATCGAACTCACAACCACAAGATCAAGAGTTGCACGCTTTTCTGACTGAGCCAGCCAGGCACCCCTTGGCAGGTTCTCTCTTGAAGGGTGAGCTGAGCGGCACGTCCTCAGGGCTGCTTCAACAGGCTACCCAGATCATTCGAAGGCTGTTGGATGTAGGGTCCAAATTGACATTGATGCCCCGGTACCTGGGGGCCATGATGTAGTGGTAGAGAAGAGTGCGGTGGGCGGTGCGGGGGAAACCTGGTCATACAGGGATTCCTGGCTGAAGTCCATCCCACAATGGGCCTGTTGTATCCAGAGAGCCCCCTGGTGGTCATTTCCCCAGTCCCTGAACGTGTAAATGAAATGAAATACTTAGCAGTTAGCAGTTAGTAGAACCTTTATGTCTGTTCCTTTAGCTACAGAGCTTGAGCTATTGTATTAGCAATGGCCAGTGGAACTCCCTAGACAGCCCTCCTAGGTCCTCTTCCCCCGGCCCCATACCAGCTAAGTGAACACATCGAAATCAATATTGCGTTTCTGGAGGAATAATAGAGGTTGGCGCCATCTTTAGAGACTTAGAAGATGCAGGAGGAAGGGTCTTTATCACATCCCTGTTGAGTGCACCAGTCTGGCCCCTGCAGAAACCAGAAGGATCATGGCAGATGACAGTGGCTAATCAGAGACTCAACCAAGTAGTGGCCCCCAGTGCAGCTTCTGTGGAGGATGTAACATCGCTGTCAGAGCTGGTTAACATCATCTTGTCCATATGGGATGTGGCTATTGATCTAGCCAACATATGCATTCATGGCCTTACCCCAGAGCTGTGGGAATTTTCCTGCTGTCCATCACAGTACAGTTCAATGGGACCCCGCCCTTCTGGACAGCCTACGGTCGGCCATGTCAGTCCGCTGTGTCGGCAACAGCATGTTAATTAGACCCGATGAGCAAGATGTAGTAGGTGTGTTGGAAGCTTTGGTAGGATATGTGTGCTTAGAGGTTGGAGGGAGGTCTGGGCATGTCAGGTCATCTGCTCCAAAGCAAAGGGTGGCTCATTGCACCGAGTATCTTTCATCAATCAGAAAGAAGCACAACTCCTAGTGAGCCTTTGGGTTTAGGGGCAGCATGTCAGCGCTAGGGAATACTGCTTTGGCCCATTGACGAGGTGACAAGGAAGGCTGCAGATTTGGAGCTGCAGTGAGGTCTGCGGCATGTGACCCGTCAGACCCGATGGCACTCAAGGTGTCGCTAGCAGAGAAGGTTGCTAAGTGGAGAGCTCCCACAGGAAAGCCACCATGAGGATCTGGAGGGGCTGGAACAAGTCCATGCTATCTGTAGTGGAGAAGGGCTCCTGACGTGCCCCTGGGACCTGGTAGAAACTGAGCATCTGACCAGGGGACATCCGGTGACCAAGTGGCCGCAACGCTTCATCACGAGCTGATGAATCACTCGCTGAACACAGGGCCAAGGCCTCTGTCATAAGATGGAAGCAGCCCATCAGGGCCTGGGCTCACACAAGTCCCAAAGGACAGGTGGCCCCGATTCCCATGTCACCAACTGCTGTTACACAGAAGCCCCTTGCAGCTCACACCTTGGGGGCAGCTCACACCTTGGGGGCAGCTCACACCTTGGGGGCAGCTCACACCTGTGGCCAGCCGCGAGGAGAGAAAAGGCTGAGGTCAGCTTGTGCAGGGGTCAGCTGGACCCATTGGTGTGAGCTGTCGGGGTGGGCCCACGAGACAGCGGGCAGGGCTTCGGGCAGGGGCTAGCCGTCAATACTGTGTGGACTCAGGATGCACACGGGCTTGTGGACAGTGGCAGGACTGCTTGGTCGAGTCTGCAAAGAGCAGGGTGGGAGGATTGGGAATAAGGGGGCCTGGGGGAGGGCACAAAGCGGGAAGCTCTTGGTCTCACATTAGCGCCAGAGAGCATCTGGTGCGGCTGAGACACCAAACAAGCGAGTGGACGAGGTGGCCCAGCCAGCCGTTGTCCTTGGCTGGCACAATGCTCGGGCCACAGGCTCGTGAAGAGGAGCAGTTATGGTGGCACAGCTGGAGGCCAGACCTGGGCCCAGGACAGCGTACCCCTACTCACTGAAGCTGCCACTTACTGCCACCTCCGAGCGTCTGGCCTGCCAGCAAGTGAGGTAGGCTCTGAGCTCCCAGGATGGACCCATCCCCTCGAGGTGATGAGCCGGCCACTTGGTGGCAAATTGATTTCATCCTGCACAGGACAGTGATTGACCGAGGTCCATGCACTTGGTTCCGGGGCAGGGGGCTTGCATTCCTTACTTTCAGGGCCAGGGCCAGCACCTCGGTCCACGGGCTCAAGGGGTGGCTGGCTCACCGGCTTGAGAGCATGCATAACACCACCCATGACCAATGGATTCACTTTATGGGAAAGGAGGGACGGCAGCAGGCCCGGGATCATGGATCCGCTGCTCCTACTCAGACCGCCTTGTCCAGAATTGGGACCTGGGGAGAGCAGGGGGACAGCCCCGTACGGATCTTTCAAGGTGAGATGGCTCCACGATCTACGCCGCCTGGCGAGGCTGTGTCCGTTCTGGAAGGCTCGGCGCGGCCGTGGGAGTGGCTCTACTCACACCAACACCGGTGACCCACTTAGGGAATTTGTGCCTTGGGTCCCCACGTCCTTCAGGCTTTGTGTGTCTAGAGGTCCTGGTTCCAGATGTGAGTGTGTGTGAGTGTGCGTGCGTGCATGCGTGTGTGTGTGTGTTTCCACAGGGCCACGGTAAGGGTCCCACTAAACTTAGCACCGCAGTAGCCTGTCCGTCTGGGCCCCATGCCATAGCGCCGCAGGTGCAGAAGGAGCCCCCCCTCGGGCAGTGGGGAGAGAGCCCAGACAGCAACCATGGCCGGAGGGGGTGGGAGTCTGGGGCGCCGCCCCAGGCGAGGCCCCCAGCCCCAGGGAAGAAGTGGGGGAGGGTGGCAGTGTCACTGAAGACCTCAGGGTCAAGTGCAGCGCTGGGGCCTCGGTCTTCCCCGCTCACCCACCCCTTGGAGTTTCCCCGGGAGTTGTGACAACTGCACAAGAGAGGCAGAGCCCCGGGGAGGCGACCTGATGCAGGAAGCAGGAGCCCGAGCGTCTCGAGGGGTGGCCTGTGGTGGAGGCTGGTGATGCCCGTCCTGGTCACCTTCCAGCCAGCGCGGCCCGGACCTCGGCTGTGGCCAGAGCGGCTCAGCACGTCCCTTCTTTTCTGCACAACTGACCCCCGCTGATGGAGCTGCCTTCCTGGGAGGTCACACCGCCTCCCTCCCTGGCCGCGGCCTGCAGCCCACGCTGCTAGACAAGGGGTGACAGGAGCCGGCCCCGGGCTGGGGCTGACCCTGCAGTGCAGCGAGCAATCCTGGGTCAGAGCACGGCTGCCCCTCGGCGCACACCGAGCCCACACCCAGCACCCTGCTGCTCTGCCCGCACCACCCCCCCCCGGCTCCACTCCCTTTGAGCTTCGGCGGTAGCTTGTTCCCTGAGAAATGATGCGTTTTCTAATACCGGCCTCACTCTTAATGGGCACAGTGTTTCCTCCGGGGGGGTGACAGCGTTTAGAACCAGAGGGGGTTTGCACATTGGGACACACCGAATGCCCCGAAGCATACACTTCACAACAGTTAATTTCCTGTTCCGTGAATTTTGCCTTAATTTAAAAAACAATATGTGAAAAATAAGAAGCTCCTCTCCCCCCACCACATGCAGACACACACAGATACACAGACACACACAGACAGACACACAGACACACCCCCACCACCGCCAGCTTCCTGACTGCCGCAGGGCCAAGCCTCGGCCTTAGATGGAACAGAGAATTGGGGTATTACCTCGTCCCAGCCATTGCAGTGACCCAAACGCGGGGGGGGGTTGGATCTGGAAGTGGGGAGCCGATACTGTCTGAGAACCACGGCGCCCCGGGGGGTGTTTGTCTCAGGGCAGGGAGAAGGGGCCCAGAGATTGCACTCCCACGGCCTGTTCTCTGTGCTGGCCACGCCAGCCACATGGGGTACTGATTTCCTTCCTGACATCCTCGTGCAGTTTCCATGACGGCCTCTCTCTCCTCCACCCCCAGGAACATAGCGCCGACTTTCTGTCTCATAACCACGACCCCACGCTAAATGATTCACCTCTTTTTAAACGCTAGGCTTTGGGGCGCCTGGGTGGCTCAGTCAGTGAGGTGACTGCCTTTGGCTCAGGTCATGATCCCAGGGTCCTGGGATCGAGTCCTGGGATTGAGCCCCACATCGGGCTCCCTGCTCAGTGGGGAGCCTGCTTCTCCCTCTCCCTCTGCCCCTCCCCCTGCTCACGCGTGCACGCTCTCTCTCTCTCAAATAATTAAATAAAATCTTTTTTTTAGAAAAAGGTGGTAAAATATACGTAACACATATGTATGTTATGTAGAGAACATATACACACCATCTTAACTATTTTAAGTGTGCCCTTGAGTGGCATCCCGTACATTCACACTGTTATGCAACCATCACCTCCATCCACCTCCAGAACGTTCTCACTGTCCCGTACTAAGACTATGTCCCCTTGAAACACGAACTCCCATTCCCCCTTCCCCTCAGACCCGGGCAACCACCATCCTACTTTGTGTCTCTATGCACCTGGCGACTCTATGGACCTCCTGTCTGAGGACTCAGTGTTTGTCCTATCGCGACGGGCTTATTTCATTGGGCATAACATCTTTCAGGTTCATCAATGTGTCAGAATGTCTTTTCTGTTTTTTAAGGCTGAATAATATTGCATTGTACGGATACAGCACTCTTTGCCCCTTACTTGTAATGACTGAGTTGTATAGTTTCATTTATTTTAAAATTCCTTATGGAGAGACATTTAGGTTTTCTTTGTGATTTTTCTATTTACTAGCAATGCAGAAAAACATGCCCTTTAACTTTTTTTATACACTCTTGCTATTATTTCTGTAGGATACATTTCTAAAAGTGGGATGGCTGGGTCATAGGGTATAAGCATTTCACACATTTTTGGATGTCACCAAATTGTTCTCCCAAAAGGTTTTGATTCCTGTTTGCTGCATGCCCTTCACCCACGCCGTTCACATCTTCTGAAACGGTGCCAATCTGGTAGATTAAATATGATGATCTCATTGCTTTACTTTGCATTTCCTTAAGCATTATTGAGGTAAGACATATTTTTTATGTTTCTTGACCATTTGCATTTTTTATTTTATGGATGTCCAATTTCTGTCCTTAGTTCATTTTCTCATTTTGTCTTATTTTTGTTCTTTCTAGGATGTTCATACATCTTCCGGTCATGATCCTTTAGTACCATTCAAATATCTTTTCCTAATCTATAGTTGGTTTTTCACTTTGTGGAGTCTTTTGTTGAACTGAAACACCGCATTCTACTGTCATCCCATTTATTAATCTTTTCTTTTAGGATGTGTTTTTCGCATCTTGTTTAAGAAATGCTTCCCCTATGCAGAGATCATAAACAGGTTCTCCTACATTTTCTTCTTATAAATGTTTTAAAACTTTGCTTTTCATCTTTTCATATTTGAGACTCCAAATGGATTTTGTCTCTTTTTTTTTGGTATCATGTTATATTAGGTTTGGTTCCTCCAGGAGCTGACTTGAGACCAAGATTTGGGTGCCAGCAGGGGAGAGGGGAAGGGAGGGGAAGGGCAAGGAAGTGCATGCAGATGACCAGGTACCACTGAGGACAAATGAGACTCAGTCCCACTGGGGACCTCGGGGAGAAAATTATCTTGCTTCAGGGCCAAAGAAGGGGTGGTGTTCATCCTTTAGCTCTGCCGATCACCTCCTGAGCACCATTCCTGGGACATTAACTCAGCCTGCCCTTCCGGCCTGCTGTTCCTGCAGGGTGAGTAGAAGCCCGTGGGTCTCAGAGGTGTTTGCAGGTGGACCCCTCTGTAGGTCTGCATCAGAAGTGTGCAAGGGATGTGTCAGGGCCCCCGTGTCCACTACAGTGTGAGGCTGGGACATACGTTTGTTTCGTGGCCAACCAGTTGGCCTCGTATAATTTATTAAATAGTCCATCCATTTTCTTATTAACTTTATTATGTCAAATTTCTGGGTTCACATTCTGGGTGTATTTGTCTATCACTGTATTACTATCACATAGATTTTTTAAAAAAAGATTTATTTATTTATTATTTGAAAAAGAGAGAGCAAGTGCATGGTGGGGGAGGGGCAGAGGGAGAAGGAGAGAGAGAATCTCAAGCAGACTCCCCGCCAAGTGCAGAGCCTGAAGTGGGACTCGATCTCATGGCCTGAGCAGAAGTCAAGAGTCTGACGCCTGACTGAGCCACCTAGGTGCAGCTTTAATTATCATAGTTTTATAAGTCTTGCTACCTGGTCGGGACAAATCTTGCCCCTTACCTCCATTTCTTGTTCTCATTCAAAATAGTTTTGGCTATCCTTGAGCCTTTATTATCCCAACTGCATCTTAGGATTATATTGTCAGGTTCCCTGAAAAGGCCCATTCAGAATTTGATTGGAATTGTATTAACTTTATAGATTAATTTGGGGAGAATTGTTATGTTTATGATTCTGAGTCTTTCTATTCATGAACATGCTATATATCTTTATCTTGTGTTCTGCAGTAATATTTTGCAATTTCCTCCATAAAGTTCTTATGCATCACCTTCTCTCTTTTAATCTCAATTCCTAGTGGTTTTTACTGCTCTTGTAAGCAATACCTTCTGGTATTGTATTTTCTGACAGGTTATTGCCAGGCATAGAATATTACTATTGATCTTTTATGTTGCTCTTGTATCTAGCAACCCTTCTATTACTTTTCAAAGTTTATAGAAGCTCTTGGATTTTCAATGTAGACAATCATATTATCAACAAAGAACCACAATGTTTTGGCTCTTTTTTTCCTATTATTGTCTGTTTATTTCTTTTTCTTATCCTACTGAATTGGCTAGGATCTCCAGCACAATATCAGATAGAGGGCGTTGGCTGGTATCCTTACTTTATTCCTCAATTTTAATGACCATGCTTTTAATGTTTTCACATTAAAGCATAATAATCTGCTATCTGCTATGAGTTCTTAGTAGATTTCTTTGATCAAACTAAGGGAATTTCTATTTTTCGTTTGCATGATGAATAAGTGTTGAATTTTATTACATGTTTTTCAGCATCTACTGAGATGGTGATGTCATCTCTTCTTTACTCTGTTAATGTGGCAAATTCTATCTAAATATTTTCCAAAAATTGGCCATTACATGCCTAGGATAATCCCAACTTGGTCATGATGTATACATTTAAAAAAACACATTATGAATTTTTTTTGCTTGTATTTTACTTAGGATTTTTACATGTATGTCAAACAGTGAAATCAGTTTATAAATTTCTTTTCTTGTGCAATCTTTGTCCAACTGGCATATCAGCTATGCTGTATTCCTAAATAAGTGGGGTCTGTCTTTTATATTATTTTAAAACACCACTATTATAATAATTGTTATGATCTCTGTTTTGTTCCTCATACTTATGACTTGACTCTTTGGGTTGATTGGACTTGCACAAAGTTTATTTTATTGGTCTTTTAAAGAAATCAGCTTTAGGAAATCCAATAAATATCATCTGTCTTATGGGATTTACAGATCATTTGAGAACCAGACAAAAGGGAAGCACCAAATTATCATCCTTATTATTGATGAGGTTAATACAGGAGAATGAAACTTATACATGAGGGCAAAGGCCCTTCCAGGACCAAACCCCAGAGTGAGACAGACTCATGTGCTCACTTACTCACAGGGTCAAGAAATGGCAACCCACACTTTGTCCCATAGAGACAGGCTTTTATGCTCCACTTAGTCTGTGGTCAAGAGCAATAGTGAACACATTCTTAGCTTGAGTGGGGACAGAAGGGAAAGAGAGATTGAGAGAGAAGAGAAGTGGGTTCGTACATGCTTAGCTTCTGTGTCCGACCGGGGGGCGGGGCGCTCCTGTCCCCCAGGAGGTGTAAGGTGGGGGAGGGAGAGCACAGAGGTCTGACCAGTTCCTCCTTCCCCTTGGAAGGAAGCCTCAGAGGCAGGGAATTCACAGTCTCCAGTGACACTAATTATCTCCAGTATTTAAAAGTTCCTATTTTGTTAGGTTTTCTTTTACCATTTTTATGTCATTCCTTCTACTCTCTTTGGTTTTCTCTTTAATATTTTTCTAGCTTCCTGAGTTGACTGTTTCAGTCACTGTTTTCAATCTTCATTGTTTTTAAAAAATATATGACAGTTAAGGGTATACATTTAGAACTAAGTAGCCGTGCACTTTAGCTGCATCCCACAAATTTTGAAAAGCAGTACCTCTGTCAACATCCAATTCTCAATATTTTGTCATGTATTTGTAGGTTCCTTTATAATCTAGAGTTATAATCTATAATTTAGATTATAATCCTCTATAATCTAAAGGTTCATTTCTTATTTCTAAATGAGTGGGGTTAAAAAAAATTTTTTTAAAGTGTGGTTCTCCAGTTTAACTGCATTGTGCTCAGAGATTGTGGCCTATAAGATACAGATTTTTCAGTATTTCTTAAGACTTCCTCTGTGACCTCATGAATGGTCAATTTTTACATATGTTCAGTGTGTGCTTGAAAATAATGAATATTGTCTATTTGTTGCATCTGAATACATGAAGTAGATTAAGCTGTGAATTATGTTATTCAGACATTATAAATTATTACAACATTTTTTATCTGCCTATCAAAGTCCTTCCTTCATGCTTGTGGCTCTTCCATTTCTCATTGTAAATGAATCAGTTTTTGCTTTGTGCATATTGGAGTTATGTTGTTAGGTGCATGCAAATTCATGATTTGGATGATAGTACACTTTATCATTATGTCGTATATTTATGTATGCTTAATAATGCTTTCTGCCATAAATTCTTATTTTAATTTTGTTGGGCCAGCTTTTGTTGTTAGTATTTGTCTACTGTGGCAGAAGTTTCTAGTTGTCATCCAGTACTAATTTTCCCATTCCTTCTTAGTAGCAGAGCCAAAATGTATTTGTGATGAAAATGTACCTGGCTAAAATCACATTAGACAGCCTCTCTTGCAGCAGGGGGTGGCCCATGCGATGTTGGCAGGACAGAAGGGCTGTCAATCCAGTAGGGGAGTCAATCCAGTAGGGAGGATGTACTTTTGTTCTGTCGCTCTTTCCCCTTTCTGCTGCCTGGAATGCTGATTGGATGGCTGGAACTCTGGCCCATTTTGGAACGTGAGTTTGCCTTGAAGATGGCACCAAGCACTGGAATAGTGGAACAGAAAGAAGGAAGAATGCTGGGTCCCTGTTGACAGTGGAACTGTTGTACCATTTTTGGCTGACCTTCATCTACACCTTTTTGTGTGAGAGAGAAATGTACCTTTATTGTGTTTAAGCCACTGCTTTTTTGAGTTTTTATATGCAGTCAAAACTAATCCTAACATACATTAAACAAATCTTTTGTGTGTGTGTGTGCCTTTACTTTTAATTTTTGTTGTTCTTATTTTTATTTATTTTTTTATTTTAAGAGAGAGAGAGTGTATGAGCAGGGCGGGGAGGGGCAGCGGGAGAGGGAGAGAGAGAATCCTAAGCAGGGTCCACGCCCAGCACATGGGCATGATCCCACAACCCTGAGACCTTGACCTGAGCCAAAATCAAGAGTTGGATGCCCAACTGACTGAGCCACCCAGGAGCCCCTTGTGGATTTATTTTTGTTTATTTTTAATTTGTTGTTTATATTTGTAGTTTATTTTCAATGTTTTATTTTTGGTATATAACTTTACATATTTTGTATACAAACATTTTGTTTAGTCACACATACATTAAAAATTTTAGTAAAAATGCAAATTTGTGTATATTTCAAAAATAATTTTATGAGCATCTAGCATTGTGCCTGGGACATAGTAGGTACTCACTAAATGTTTGTTGAATGATGAATGAATAAATATGCTACAAATATTTTCTCCCGTCTGTCATTTTTTTTAGCTACAATTATAATGTTTTTTGCTATATTGAAATTAAATTTTTTATGTAATTAAATACCCAAGATTTGCCTTTTTGGCTTCTGAATTTGCGTATTATGCCTAAAGAGGTCCTACACAGCCCAAACTTATAAATAACCCTCCGATGTTTCATCTCACTGTTGTATATGTGAATACATATGTGTGAATATGGACTTGATTTGGATTTTTGTGTCTATGGTGTGAGGTAGATATTCAACTTGGTTCCCTTCTAAATGGATAGCTAATTATAACAAAATTTTCATTGAACAATATATCCTGTTACCAGTGAATTGAAATTTTATTGTAAATTAAAGAACCAATAATCATATTTACCCAGACAAATTCCCTGCTCTGCACCACCAGAGTGTACTATAAAATTTGCCCATGTGAGAAACAATTTGCTCGGCTGTAAATTTAGGTACTCAGTTTGGAACACTTTGCACCCTGTTTCCTGCGAGCCTGCACCACAGTGACTGGCTTTGGTGAACACTCGCAAGGCTCAGAGCATCCACATACCCCTTTCCTAGATGTCCTTGAGACCAGTGTTCTACTCTTGTTGTTTCTCATCTCCTGACTGTGGCATAATAAAAAATAAACGTTTGGTCTTTATCCCCAGTTCCATTCCTGATACAGAGCTCCTAAATCCCTTGGGATTTCCAGAGTGATAGGAACATCTTTTGTTTTAATAAGGTGACTCTTGCTGGACCCCTAGATGGCTTCAGAATGGGGGCTGGTCACCAAAATGATCAAACCTTGATTAGAAGGTTGGAACTTTCATTCCCCTCCCCCAACCTCTGGGAAGGGGAGGTGGATGGGAAATTGAGTTAATAATTGATCACACGTATATGATGAATCCTCCATAAAAATCCCTAAATGGTGGGGTTTGAGGAACCTCTGGGTTGGTGAACACATGAAGGTGCTGGGAGGGGGGCTTAGCTGGAGAGGGCGTGGCAGCTCTGCACACCTCCATCCCTACCTTACCCTGTGCATCTCTTCCACTTGGCTCTCCCTGAGTTGTATCTTTTGTAATAAACCGCTAATAGTAAGTAGAGTGCCTTCATGAGTTCTGTGAGCTTTTCTAGCCTGCAGAAGGAGTTGTAGGAATCTTCCATGTATAGCCAATTGGTCAGAGGTACGGGAGGCTCAGGCCTGTGACTGGGGACTGAGGTGGGGACAGTCTTGAGCCCTTTAACTTTGGAATGGGACACTAACTTCAGGTAGATAGTGTCAGAGTTGAATGGAATCGTAGGACACCCATTGGTGTCGACTGGTTGATGTCTTAGTTCAGGCTGCTATGACAATGTACCACAGACAGGGTGGCTTTTATATCATAAAAATCTATTTCTCTCTGTTCTGGAGGCTGAAAATCTGAGGTCAGGGCACCAATATGGTCGGGTTCTGGTGAGAGCTCTCTCCTGGTTGCAGACTGCTGACCTCATTGGATCCTCACATGGAGGAAAGAGAGAGCTGGCTCTCTCTGGCCTTTTCTTACAAGGTCCCCTGAAGTTTCCCCCTCGTGAGGTAATTACCTCCCAAAGGCCCCACCTCCAAATACCAGCACACTGGGATTGGGGTTTCAACATATGAATTTGGGGGAGACACAGACATTCATTCTATTGCAGTTGATGGAAGAAAAGAATCTCAGGGCGCCTGGGTGGCTCAGTCGGTTAAATGTCCAACTCTTGATTCTGGCTCAGGTCATGATCTCAGGGTGGTGGGATCGAGCCCCGTGTCAGGCTCTGCGCTCGGTGGGAAGTCTGCTGGAGACTCTCTCTCTCCCTCTCCCTCTGCCCCTCCCCCTGCTCACATGTACTCTAAATAAATAAATAAATAAATAAATAAAATCTTAAAAAAGAAATCTCACACATTTACTCTGAAACTGACTGACCACTGAGCCAAATCATGAGCTATTGCCCAGGAGTCAGAGCAGAGAGCAGATCCATCCTTCCAGGCACAGTGGCCAATCAGACACTCTCCTCCAGGATACCCTTCTGCCCCGGAGGAAGATTTTTTTCCTATGATACTAGTTCACTTCTCTGCTTATCTTCTAGAGGTGGCATTGTTGAGCCCAAGACAATGGACATTTTTAGGGTTTTTGCAAAAATTAGTCCCTAAAAGACCACACTGGCTTTCGAGGCTCATTTCAAGCCAGAGGCAGATGTTCTGTGAGTGTCTGACCCCAGCTGTACCCCAGCTCCAGCCTTGGACCTGCTGCCCTCAGGCACCACACTCTCCAGTCTCCCAGGTGTTTGGGGCTTTGTGTCTTACAAAAGACTTTTTTGTCCATGATTCCAGTGGCTCCTCAACATTGACCCCGTGAGGTCAAGAGGGCAAGGAGGCATCCCTATGGCAGATCAGAAGCTTGAGGCCATGGATGTTCAAATGAGTGGCTGAGTGTGTTGGTTTGCTCGGGCCCTTATAACCGAATCCCATAAACCAGGGGGCTTAACCAACAGACATTTACGTTCTCACAGTTCTCACAGCTCTGGAGGCTAGAAGAGCAAGATCAAGGTGTCGGCAGGTCTGGTATCTCCTGAGGCCGCTCTTCCTGGCCTGCAGATGGCCACCTTCCCACTGTGTCTTCAGGTGGTCTTTCTGGGTGTGCGTGCATCCCTGGTGTCTCTCTGGGGGCTCGAATTTCCTCTTCTTATAAGGACACTGGTCAGACTGGATTGGGGCCCACTCTGATGGTCTCATTTTAACTTTGTCACTTCCTCAAAGGTGTCCAAATACAGACAGTCATGTCCTGAGGGATGGGGATTAGGGCTTCAACGTGTGACTTTTGGAGGCACAATTCAGCCCGTGACAGTGAGTGAACAGCGGAACTGGGGATCTTCAGACTTCTCCAGTCTCTCTACGTCTCTGGGGAGTCAAGACTCTGGCAGGGGGTGGGGAACTGGATGTAGACGCGGCATTCCTCTGCAGTCCACACCAGGAATCCAGGAGTGGGCAAACCATGAACACAGGCTGCGCTTCTGTTAATTTGGTTTGGAAGAAGGGACAGATGTCATCAGAGGAGTCTCTTCCAGAGTGCCACTCCTTTGGGAGGTGGAGGAATCCTCCTTGGATCTTTTTACTAGCTTTCCGTGCAAGGAATCTTCTGGTTCATAGATTCTGACAGGTTTCCCAAAGGGATTTCATTAAATGGACTCTTGAGTTTCCTTCACTACAAATTTTCATTCATTAGCTTCAGGAGGAGGCAATATAGGGGGAAGAGCTTTGAAGTGGAGATGAGAGACCAGGGGTTTTGGGAAATTTCCCAGGCAGTAGCTGCACGGATCTTGTCTATGAAACAAGTATGGCCTTGCTCTCTTGGAAGGCTTTTTGTAAGCTGTACGAAAGGCATTATTAACATTAATAATAAAAATAAAATAAACGAGAAAGAAAAGGACACAGAATCCAAGTCCTTGATACCTGTAAAGAAAATAGAGTCCGTACATTCTGAAATAGAAAGAGTATGACCTTCTTGCTTAGCTGTGAAATTCAAATCCATTTCCATCTGCTCTGGGCACTAATTTGATTGGAAGACACACCTCTGACTTGGAGAGACTTGGTACCCAACGCTGACAAGAGGCTGCACCCAGGCCTCTAATGAGCCAGGTTGTTGGCGATGCTTTCCTGCTCTGGGCATTATCTGGCAATCACTGGTATCTATGAGCCGATGAAGTGTCACTTGGGAAAATCCGGGTCCACGTGGGTATTTGGAAGAGTGTCTCAGTGGCCTGATTCCCTCAAGCAAACTAGATCTGGAGTTTAAAGCACACGGGAGCCTAGCCAAATGAATGGGCAAAAAAAAAAAAAAAAAAAAAAAGCCAGAGACATACTGCGGCAATGAGAAGGGGAATGTGGTCTTAGGAACTCCACAGAGGACACTTCCTAGGAGTAGCCCCAGCTTTGTGGCTGGCGGGATTTTAATTAGATTCAAGGGCTCTTGTTTAAGCCTCTCATCTTGGATTTATACCCATCAATGAACTGGATCTGAATGTGGAGAGGGTCATGGGACATCTGGGGCCAGTCCCTAGGAGAGGAACAGGGGCTGGCAACATTGTCTCCGAATTCTCCATGCAGGCGCCAGGGAGGGATGGGGTTGGCACATCTGATTTGGTAACTGTACCACCAGCAGCTACCTAACCACGGGCAGGGCAGCCCCACGCAGGGCCTCCCCTCTGTCGAGTGGGCCCAGTGAGGCCTCGGAGGGTACCATATGACACCCGCTGTTGGCTAGGCTGTGGAACGAGCCAGTGGGACACTAACTTTAGATGGCGAGTGTGTTAATATCTGAGGGTTGTTGTAACAGTGCCGCAAACTGGGGGCTCATGACAGCAATTTATACTCTTGTAGGTCTGGAGGCTGAAGTCTGAAAGTGAGGGGCCGGAAGGACCGCACTCCCTCCAAGGGCTCCGGGGAGGCGTCTCCCCAGCCTCTTCCAGCTTCCAGTGGCTGCGCATGATGTTGGCGTTACTTGGCTCATAGACGCATCTCTCCCGTCTCTGCCTCCATCAGCACGTGGTCTTCTGCCTTGTGTCTCTACGTCCCCACCTGCCTTCCTTCTGTGTGAGTCTGTGACCCAATTCCTCTCCCCTCCACACTCCTTATAAGGGCACCACTCAGTGGATTTAGGCCCCAAACTTTTTAATTCATCCTAACTCGATTTCAGCTGTAAAGACCCTATTTCCAAATAAAGTTACATTCTGAGGTTCTGGGTAGACATGGATTCCGGAGGGCGGGCATTGTTCAGTCCAGTGCAGTGGGAGATGAAAATCTGGGTGATCCATGACTTTTCCAATCACTCTTAGGGGAGGAATGTCCTATGGTCACTTTAAGTCTAAACAAGGTCTCAATTCGGAAATTCAAGGTTTCCAGTCCCACGTACTGGTCCTTTTTTGTTCCCAGCCAAGACGTGTCATGACTGCAGGCTGACGTCGGGCAGCGAGGAGGTCTGAGCTGTGACTTCGTCCTCTCCCCTCTGCAGCTGGGGGTGGGCCAGGGAGCAGCCGGGGGTGGGGGGCGGCAGGAAAGGCCTGGCATGACTATCTGGTCCCAAGAGCTCTGTGTGTGCTCTGGGATCTGCTGGGATTTATTGACCACTTTGTCCCTCCTGGGCTGATGTGGGTGACTGAGAGACTCTCTAGGGCAAGGGTTCCCATGCTCTGGTGGGGGGGGGTGTGTGTCCTCTAGTGCCCTGCTCGTTGTGTCCCTTCTCAGGTCCTAGGACTTAAGTAGCCCCCCTGAAACCCACCTCTGTGAGGCCCGTGTGCTGTTCCAGCTGACTGGTGGGACTCCAGCATGCCCCCGCATGCGGGGCCCTCGTCCTCCTCTGCCTGGACCAGATCTGGGAGGCAGGCTGGTCCCTGTCTGTCAGTGGGCCAGGGGAGCGCCACAGTGTTGCCCTCACTTGTGTATCCCCAACAGTGCCCCCCATCAAGCTCTGTGGGAGGCCCAGACTCTCCAAGCTTGAGGGGGGAGGCTGATACCCCACCCCCTTCCCCTCTCTTATTACACTTGGTGGGAGGTGGGACTTCCAGTTCTCTCCAAAGAAATCCTTTTATAAATACCTCTCTACCCTGACCTTTTTGGATTCTGGGATTGATGAGTTTTGAAACCCCTTCTTGGCCACCCGGCCCTCATGGGGCTCATGGCCTGGCTGGGGGCGCGGCTGAGAGGAGGAACGTGAGACCCATGGGGTCATAAGGGAGGGCCCAGGGAACGCTCAGAGACTGAAGCATCCTCCAGGGTCCCATGGGTTTGAGCAGGGGAGGTGACTGTGACATTCAGGCACATGAGGCTCAGGCGGCCTGTGTGGGGAAGGAGTGACAAGAACCCCGAAGACCAAGCCAAGGACGTTGGGCTTTATCCTGCAGGAACAAGGGCATGGAAGGTCTGAGAGTCGAGGAAGGACATGGTGGATTCAGGGCTTCTCCAGAGGAGTCGCCCCAGCCCCTGAGACCAAGAGCGACCCCATCCCTTGTTTTCTCATAGACTTCTGCTTTCTCTTGGATCTTTCCCTGCCCTTCCAAGTGTTATTTCCTGGTGTCTTAGGTCGGATTCCCTAGAAGTGGAGCCTGAGATGGGGCTTCCTGAGCAGGTGGTTCATTGAGAGAGGGCTCTCAAGAGTGGGGGGCGCAGGGAGCAGGGAGGGGACCATGTGGTTGCCCTTGGTCTCCCAGCCTCAGCTGGATCCCGGAAGCCCGGAGTGTGGGTGGCACCACGGAGCTGTCCCACAGTTGTGGGCAAAGAAACCAGAGCGCCACTGAGGCCGGTGGCCCTGGCGGGGGGTGTGACCTCCCAGGCTTTTCCAGGGGAGGTGGCTGCCCTTGGCTGAACACATCTTTCCAGGTCAAGGATCTGGGGAAGGGACCAGCCGCTTTATACTCTTTTTCATTTTTTCTCATTTATAAAAAGGAATTGTAATTAACATTTGCACTTTGTGTTACCATTTTTAAGGCCTTTCCACACACTTTATCTTCCCATTTTACAACCCAGTCAAGTGAGTTTTTCTAAATTCTCACTTCAGAGTTGCTGAATGTGAGCATCAGATAAGCACGGTGTCTGGGCTTCTTAGAGAGGAATATGAAGAATATAGGATTTTATAAAATAAGCTTTATGAGACACAATTTGTATGTTGACAGGCATCTATCTTTTTTTTTTTAAAAAGGTTTTATTTATTTATTTATTTGAGAGAGAGAGCATGAGTGGGGACGGAGAGGCAGAGGGAGAGGGAGAAGCAGGCTCCCTGCTGAGCAGGGAGCCCATTGAGGGGTTCTTGATCCCAGGACCCCGGGATCATGACCTGAGCCAAAGGCAGACGCTTAACGACTGAGCCACCCAGGTGCCCCCCGTTCGTGCTTTCTATCACTACAGTTTGGTTTTTACTCTTTCTGGAATTTCATATAAATGTAATCGCACTTTATGCAGTTATTTGTGTCGTTTCTTTTGCTCAGCGTCATATCTGTGAGATTGATCCATGTTTCCACTATTAAGAATAAGACTGCTACACACATTTAAGTACACACTTTTGTGTGGACATATGTTTCCATTTCTCTTGGGTAAAAAATACCTAGGGGTGGGATTACTGGTAAGTGTGTATTTGACCTTGGAAGGAAATGCCAGGCTGTCTTCTACAGCGGCTGTCCCACCTGCATCTCATCCTTGTCGGCACTTGAGATTGTCGGTCTTTTCCATTTTAACCATCCTAACAGTGTGGCGTGGTGTCTCACGGGGTTTTAATTTGAATCTGCCCCAAAACTAATGACATTGAGCCTCTGTTCTTGCACTTATTGACCATTTGTATCTCTTTTTTGAGAAAAGTCTGTTTGAATATTTTGCCACATTCTGAAAAATCATTTCATCTTCATATTGAGTTGTAAGAATACCTGACCTATTGTGGATACGAGTCTTTTGACAGATACACGTATTGCAAATATTTTTTTTCCAGCCTATGGTTTGCCTTTTTATCTTCCTTTTTTTAAAAGACTTTATTTATTTATTTGAGAGAGAGGAGAGAGAGTGTGAGCATGAATAGGGGAGAAGGGCAGAGGGAGAGGGAGAGGGACAAGCAGACTCTCTGCTGAGCAGGGAGCCTGATGCAGGGCTTGATCCCAGGACCCTGAGATCATGACCTGAGCTGAAGGCAGACGCTTAACCAACTGACCACCCAGGCGCCCCTGCCTTTTTATTTTCTTAACAAAATCCTCTGAAAAGCAGAAATTGAAAATTTCCTTGAAGTTTGATTTATCAATTTTTTATTGGCTCATGCTTTGGGCTCCCTAAGAAATCTTTGCTACCCAAAGGTTGTGAAGATTTTTTTCCTGTTTCCCTCTAGAAGCTTTATCATGTTAGCTTTTATGTTTAGATCTATGACTCATTTCAAGTTCAGCTTTGCGTGCAGTGTGAGGAAGAGTCATTTCCATATAGATATGCAATTGTTCCAGGACTTTACTCAGTAGATTGTCTTTTCCCCCTTGAATTGTTTTCTGGATTCCTTATTCTGTCCCACTGAGATTTGTCTATCCTTACACCAAGATCACCCTGTCTTGGGTGCCTGGGTGGCTCAGATGGTTGGGCATCTGCCTTCGGCTCAGGTCATGATCCCAGGGTCCTGGGATCGAATCCCGCATCGGGCTCCCTGCTCCTTGGGAGCCTGCTTCTCCCTCTGCCTCTCTCTCTCTCTCTCTCTGTCTGAATAAATAAGTAATGAATAAATAAATAAAATCTTTAAAATAAATAAAATAAATAAATAAAATCTTTTAAAAAAAAGATCACCCTGTCTTGATTACTGTAGCTTCACAGTAAGTCCTATTATCGGGGATTGTATATTTTCTCAATTTATTCTTCTTTTTCAAAATGTTTTTATTATTCTGGGACCTTTATATTTCCATGTAAATTTTAGAATCATCTTATAAATTTTTACAGAAAGCCTGTTGGGCTTTTGATTGGGATTGCATTAACCCTAAGCTCAATCTGAGTCGAATTGGCATCTTAACAATACTGAGTCTTGCAATCCACGAGCAGAGGCAGACGCTTAACCGACTGAGCCACCCAGGCGCCCCAAGTACCTCATGTTTTTGATAAATAGTCCGAAGACATGTTGAAGGGAGGCACTGGTGTTGGTGAATAAGTCTCATGCATTGTAAATGGCGTTTTCAAAAATTTTGTTTTCTAATTGATTATTGCTAGAATTGAGATAGGCTGCGGATTTTTGTGTATTGACCTTGTTTCTTGCAACTTTGTTAAACTAACTTCTTAGCAAAAGAGGCTGAGCCCTGTGCTCACCTTTGGGCACACTGGATGCACATAGCCCCCCAGACAGGTTGCAGGTATAAGGATAGTCCCAGATTCATCCAGAGAGCCATTCCATCCCATTTCACTCAACAAAGACAAAGATAAACTTCCAAGCAGAGCCAGCACTAGAGTGAAGCATGCGAGGCCCCTAAGGCCTCAAAATCTCAAGGGAGCCCCCCGCTCTGGATGGTACAAATGCAGGGTGGGCTTTGCAAAGGAATGAGCACTTCCTAAAATATTGTGCCAGAGGCACCCTGCTCCCAAGTCATCCTTATGGAAAACAAATGGATTCCATAGAGAAGACTCCTTCTTCTATGTACTTATTTAGAAGATCAAAATATATTTGCAGAAAGCAAACAGAACTCTTCAAGGACAAGTAGTTCTTTTATTTTCCAGTGTCTGGTGTACCCACAAGCGTAAGTGGTACACCAACACGGCACTTGTGGCTACTCCGGATCCTGACGGACTCAGAGTGGTGCTTGCGGCCCAGATTCCCAGCAACCTGGGCGGCAGCCCCACCACTGGGCTCAGCTGAGGGACCTGGGCATTTCTGACCCTCTCCTCACCCCCACCCTATTCCCCCACTGTCTCCTGGAGGCCCTGCTGTCTGGTGCACTAAACTCCCCATCTTGGATCCACATCCCCCATTTTGGGGCCAAGGAAATAGTACCCCAGCGCCTTCTGAACGACTGAGGGCTTTTTACCGGCAGGAACTCCGAGGAGAGGGGTGGGGCCAGGATCTCATCATTGCCCTGTGTCCAGCACCAGACTGGACTCTTTCATTCAACCCTCAAAACAACTCTGTGAAGAAGATATTCGTTCATTCATTTGGGATTTATTTATGGATCTAGGCACTGGGGATTCAGCACTGAACAGAGCACATAGAACTCGCTGCCGACTTGGAGCTTATGTTCTGGGGGGGAGGGGGGGCGGGGCAGGACAGAGGACAAGCAAGGCACAGCAGTTACATGAATAGTTCCTCAGCTGGGCGTACATGTTGGCAGACGAGGAGCAGGGAGGGCTGAAGGGCAGGGAGTGCTGGGCTGGCCCAGGGTTGGGGAAGTCTACACAGGTATCTGAGCAAAGATCTGGAGGAAGTGAGAGTGTGAAGCATGAGGATATCCGGGGGAGGAAATCTCCAGGGAGAAGGGACAGTAGTGCAAAGGCCCTGAGGCAGGAGTGTGCCTGGGACATTGGAGGAGCAGCAACCTGCCCATGGGACGGAGCAGAAGAAGCAGGAAGAACTAAGAAGCAGTGTGGGGGAGGTAACGGGAAGGCCTCTGAGCGGAGGGCCATCTGACCCTTCAGATCACAGAGGTCTTTGATAGTCTTAGACCCAGAGGCCCCCTTCCCAACAGATGTTCTGTGACACCCTCTATGCTATCTGGAAATGAAATTTAGAGATAATATACTCTACCTGCATGAACAGTTTTTTTTTAAAGCACATATTAAGAAGAAAGAAAAGCAAATTACAATAAAACCATAATTATCGTTGTTCAAAATGTAACTACTCCCCGTAATGACCCGAGAAGTCAAGTGTGCAGGCCCACTTTGAGCCATTTCATGTGGGTAGAAGTGTTCGCCCTTACTTACAATGAATAAATCTGAATTTCAGACAAGAGGTTGGAAGCCATCCACATGCACGTAGTAGGGAGAAGAGGGAGAGAGAGCCACATGCAGTGGACATCGGAACAAAAGTAGTTTGGGAAGGAATGGATGTGAGAGGGAAGGAAATCAACTCATGGATGTGGGGATAAGATGCTATGACAATGACAGATTCTCAGAGAGGAGAAAATGAGGAAACCTGTCGTTCTTGCAAAGGAGCCGGGCCTTCTACCCACCACAGGAATGGGGTCATAGAGGAATAGCCCAGAAGCATAACCTGCACCGGCCCCCCCGCCCCATGCCCGGGAACATCACTCCTGGTGAGGCCGACTTACACCTCTGTACTTAAACCATGGAGGGGGGCTCCTGGGTGGCTCAGTTGGTTAAGCATCTGCCTTTGGCTCAGGTCATGATCCTGGAGTTGGGGGATCAAGCCCCACCCACATTGTGCTCCCTGCTCATGCTCTCTCTCTTGCTCACTCTCTCTCAAATAAATAAATAAAATCTTCAACAACAACAACAACAACAAAAACCATGGAGACTCGGGACCACACCTCTGCTGGTGACCCCAGGGAGTGGGTGGTTGGAGAGAGAAGGGGTGCCCTCAGAGCTTCTGGGGGCTGGGGAGGGCTGGGGGAGACAGTCATCGGGCAATGGGGATCCACCAGACAAACCAAAGCAGATAAATAATCTCATTCTGTTACTTCCCATGGCATAGATTTGTTGTCACTGTGCTATGAGTTAAAAACAGAACGAACTTGTGTAATGAAATTCAGTGAAGTCCTTGTGTTTCATTTGCCTGGGAATCTGATAACGCTTGTTCCCATCTGTCGCCAGGCCTGTGGCCCGTGTCTGAGGGGGCACTACAGAGGCCGCCGTCACCCGCGATGTGGCCCCCGGTGTCCGGGGCTCCGCCATGGTGTGCGGTTCTTGGAGAAGCCAGCAGAACTCAGTCTCCCCTCGCGCTGTGTGCTAGCTGCAGCCCTGGGAGGGCCAGCGTCTATGAAGCATGAGCAAAAGAAACTTCGGTTTTAAATGTAAAATAGAGTCGGATTCTAGGCACAAGGAATTGGCCAGCAGGATCTGCACCGGCACAAACGTCCTGCAGAACGCCGGAAGTGCCGCCGGAAGTAGGCGGGGTCTCTCTGCGCCGCCATCCCGGGCCCTGGGGGCGACTCCGGCCCTGCAGCGATGGGCGATGGAGGTGATCCCTGCGACAACCACAGTGGTTCCTACTAATTTCCAAGTTCAGCCTCAGGAATTTGTGGAGAAAAACTATTTTAAAGGGGCCACTGGGCTGTTGGGTGGAGACAGGGGGGCGGAGGGATGGCCCTGGGCGCTGGGGGCCTGGTCCAGGGAGGTAGCTGGAGAGGGAGAGCGGGACATGAGGGTGGAGTGCGGATTTATCTGAAGGTGGAGCTGACAGGATCTGCTAGTGGGTTGGACGTGGAATGTGAGAGAAAGGGAATAACCAAGGATGAGTCCAAGGGATTCTGGTCTGAGCTGCTGGCCAGTTGCAGTCACCATTCACGTCGGGGAGGACCCGGGGGAGCAGATAGGATTCGTTTTTGGGTGTGTCGAGTTGAGTTGCCTTCCAGACATTCAAGGGGAGATGTTTAAACCTGGACGTAAGGGAGCGAAAGGCTGGATTGTGAATCTGGCGCACCCGCGAGACTGGCCAAGACCCCGCACGCACACCAGGTAGGTGTGGAAAGAGCAGAGCCTTGGTGCTGCGCCCCCAGCAGCCAGGGAGGGCCAAGCAGGGAGACTGTGGGAGCCCCCGTCAGTGCAATCGGGGGAGCCCAGCCGAGAGAACAGGAAGGAATGCTCGCCGTGCCAGGTGCTGCAGAAAAGTCAGGTGATTGGGATCCCAGGGCTGACCTCTGGGTGTAGTCACAAGAATATCACTGCTGGTCTTGACGGGAGAGGGAAACAATGGTAATTAAAGAGAGGAAGAGAAGGGTTGCTGGAGAGTCATCCTTGAGCACGTGAGAAAGGGGACGAGGGCCTGGGATGGGAGAGATCGGGGACCCAGTGTCCCCTGTCTCTCTCTCTCTTTTTAAAAAAGATTTTATTTATTTATTTGTCGGAGAGAGAAACAGAGAGCACAAGCAGGGGGAACAGGAGAGGGAGAAGCAGACTCCCTGATGAGCAGGGAGCGCTATGTGGGGCTTGATCCCAGGACCTGGGACCATGACCTGAGCGGAAGGGAGAAGCTTAACCGACAGAGACACCCAGCCCCCTTCCGCCCCCCCCCCCGCCCCCCACTACCGGTCTCTCTTGAACGTGGATAACACAGGCCCTGGAGGTGAATTTTGGTTCGCTTTATTGCTTTTCTCATTAGAGAGAAAATCAAAGAGTAAAGACCAGGGATTGAAGATCTTCCACATGTAGAAATATCCTTTCAGAGAAAAGGAAAATCAAGTTCTTAGTGTTCCAGCCTGGCTTTGAGAAGGCTGGGATGAGCCTGGGGCGGGCCTGCTCCTGAGCGAGCCCTGTGAGCAGCTCCCTGCCTGGGCAGCCCCCACCCCATAGTCAATAGCTGCAAAGAAGCTTCTGCTGTCTTTCCACTCTTGTACTGTAAACAAGGGTCCTCTTCAAAGTCTATTTGGTGCCACATTTTTTTTTTTTGCATGTTTGTGCTTTTCCTTTTTTTTTTTTTTACTGTTAAATGGTCTCCATAGGTGGGCCTGAAGTGCTCTAGCATTCCTGTGCACGAGAATGCTGTGCCTATGGAGAAAATATCTGCATTCAATAAGCTTCGGGCATGAGCTGTTGGCTGTGAGAGCAGTATTAACAAAGCAACACTATACATGAAATCAGGTGTTTTTGAACAGAAACACACATTAAACAAGGTTATGCATTGATGTGTTGACAAAATGTTGTGACTGGAGGCTTGCAGGACCCCGACCCTATACTTCCCCTAAGAGCAATGGTGTGTGTTCAAGGTGACTTTATAGAACATATTAGCTCAAATAATGAGAATTGACTGTAATCTGAAATTCCTAAGAGGTTTAGGAATATGTCCAAGTTTTGTTTGTCTTGTGGGAAATAGTCTCCATTTTATAGATATGGAAATCGACTTAGAGAGATAAAGCAACTCATCATAACTGTCCTGTCTCTGATGATAGGATGAGCTGAGACTTGAACCCAGATTTTTCTGATTCCATAACCCTTGCCACACTGACCAAATGTTTCCACTGAAGCATCCGCCACATAAAAGAGTAACATGTGTCCCCAGGAATAGAGAGAAGGGACTGGAAATGACTCACCCATGTGTAAAATTTCTTGAAAGTGTCCTGTTTTACCTTAAAAATTCTTGGACATTGTTCATACTACTCCATAAACTCTCTGCTTTGGTATTGCTATAAAAAATACTTCTTAAATCACGCATCCAGTGGTTTCACCCCAGTGAAGTTGACACACTCGCTTGCGTGTCACACACGTTTATCGAGGGAAGGGGCTTGGCGAGCCTTGCTCATCCCTGGGTCCTGTGGGCCCAGCGAGTAGAGGAGCTCAGGGCAAGCAAGGATGAATGAACAAATGCCTAGCGTGGCTCACGGGGATGCCACAGTGGGTGGAGGAGTGGCCCACAGCCTGGCAAACTCATTTCCCCAGGTCGCATGCTCAGGAAAAGTCCCGCTTTGGCCACTTTGCTAGAGTCCCTCAGTCTTGGTCTCTGGGATCCCTTCTGGGACCCCCAGGCGCCTCTGACATGATTGACCACTTGGGGGCGCCCCACACAAGCTGGCCCCGCATCCCCTTGGTTTTACTCCAATGTGGCCTTGGTTGCAGGGAGGTCCGGCATCCTCCCCTGTGGTCAGCCACGGTTGCTGTGGACACTCGTGGCTACCAGCCAGAGCAGGGGGCCAGGGCCGAGGGGCTCTGCTAGTTTGGGGCCATTAGCTCGCCTTCAGCCTTTTAGGAGACTTCTCTGAAACACAATCTCGGCAAGAACCACAGGATGTCAAGGGAGAAGGAATGGCCCAAACTCTTTCCTGATACAACCTCAGTGGAGGCACTGGACAAATTCAGCGGGGGTTCCCTCAGGCTAGCCACCCTCACCCTGGGGGACGCGTGGGTGCACCCACAGGCCTTGTTCGAGCGAATCATCTGGGGGATTTTGCTGACAGTTACAGACCCCGGGTCCCACCTGGGCCCTCCTGAATCCGATCCTCCGGGAACCTCCCTTTAGAATGGCTGCACCGCCCGTCCATCAGCTGTCCACTGGCACAGCCTCTCTGCCACCATCCACGTGATCAGGGCCACTGAGCAACCTCGTGTACCCCTGTCCATCCCTCACCCCCTACAGTCCTATCTTCACCCAGCAGCCAGAGCCATTTTTATTTATTTTATTTATTTATTATTATTTTTTTAGACTGGGAGGAGGGGCAGAGGGAGAAGGAGAGAGAGAATCTTAAGCAGGCTTCATGCCCAGCGCGATGTGGGGCTCGATCTCAGAACCCTGAGAGCATGACCTGAGCAGAAATCAAGAGTCAGACGCTTAACTGACTGAGCCCCCCCAGGGGCCCCCATCAACAGAGCCTTTAATCTCGAAGTTCACCTTCTCTCTTATTCACATGACCACATGTGTCTGCATTCTGTTTCTGTCTGGATTGATTGTGTACATCTTGTTTGGGTTTTCTATGATTTTACTCTTCCCATCCTTCCTTTGCTTGCTTTCTTTTGGATTAATTTTTGCTCTTTTTTTTCCTAATTGCTTGTTTATTCTTTTGTGGTAACCCTACATTTTTTCACATGTATCCTGATATTAACAAAGTCTAAATTTAATAAATATTCCCATTCTTCTTAATAATCAAGAGCCTTGGAATGCTTTCATTCTTATCATAATTCATCCGACTTATATGCTGTTGTCGTCTGGGCTTTTAACTTATTTTTTTAATTGCTAAAATTAGACATTATTGTTATTGTTTCATAGTATTTGGATTTGCCCACATATTTCCCAATTTCTTTGCTCATCATTCCTTCTTTTTTAAAAGATTTTATTTTTTAAAGATTTTATTTATTTATTTGAGAGAGAGAGAATGTGTGCACATGGGGGCGGGTGGAGAGGCAGAGGGAGAAGCAGACATCCCACTGAGCAGGGAGACCAACGTGGGGCTTGATCCCAGGACCAAAGATCATGACCTGAGCCGGAGGCAGATGCTTAACCGACTGAGCCACCCAGGTGCCCCTATTTTATTTTAAGTAGACTCCATGCCCAGCGAGGAGCCCAGCTCGGGGCTTGAACTCATGACCCTGAGATCAAGACCTGAGCTGAGATCAAGAGTCAGATGCTCAACCAACTGAGCCACCCAGGCGCTCCAAAGGTTTTATTTTTAAGTAATCTCTACATCCACTGTGGGGCTTGAACTTACAACCCCGAGATTAAGAGTCACATGCTCTACCAACTGAGCTGGCCAGGCACCTCTCATTTCCTCTTATTTTATAATGCTGAAGATAATTTTAATTTTTTTTAAGTGGGCTCCACGCCCAACATGGGGCTTGAACTCATGACCCTGAGATCAAGAGTCACATGCTCTACCGACTGAGCCAACCAGGCACCCTGATAATTTTAATTTTGAAATGATTTCATACTTACAGAAAACTGTAAGAACGCAAATAGTTTGTGTTTTCTTTTTCTCCTCTGAACCATTTGAGAATACATTGCCAATCTGACGCCCCATTATCTCAAGTACTTCAGTGTGTGTTTCCTGCACAGAAGGATGTTCTTCTGCATAACCACAGCACATCAAAATTGGGGCATTAAAACTCATGCATTATCACCACCTAATCAACAGCCATAAGATCCAGTCCAGGGTCACAAGCTGTATTTGGCTGTCATGTCTCTAGTCTCCTTCAAGCTCTGACCGTTTCTCTGTCTCTCCTTGACATTCATGACCTTGACATTTTGGAAGAGCACAGGTCAGCTGTTTTGTAGAATGTCCCTTGCTAGGGTTTGTCCGAAGTTTCCTTTTGATTCACTTCAGGTTATGCACTTTTGGCAGGAATCCCACAAAATGTGCCATGTGTCATGTCTGTCTCATTGCACCCTGTTAGTGAGTACAGGATTTGGATTTGTCCCATGCTGTCCACATGGGGATGTGATGTCGTGACTTTGACTACTTCATTGAGGTGGTAACTGCCACTGCAAAGTTATTCTTCTTCCCTTTGTAACTGATAAGGTGTTCTGTGGGGAAGTACTTTGACACTATGTAAATATCCTGCTTCTACCAGCTTTGATTGACCTGTTTTAGTATCTAGTGACGTTTCTCGGCTAAGTAGCTAATAACCACTGTGGTTGTCAAATGATAGTTTTCCTAATTCCATCTCCTTCTACACGTATTAGTTGGAATTTTGTGTAAGAAATGCTTTTTTCCCGGGGAGCCTGGGTGGCTCACTCGGTTAGGTGTCCAACTCTTGATTTCAGTTCAGGTCATGATCTCAGGGTCGTGGGATCGAGCCCCATGTCATGCTCCATGCTGAGCAGGGAGTCTGCTTGAGATTCTCTTCCTCACCTTCTGCCCCTCCCCCTCTAAGATAAATAAATCAATAGATAAATTTAAAAAAAAGGTTTCTTCTTCCCCTCATTTGTGTATTCACTCATTTATACGTATATGTTTCTCTGTTTTCTTCACTAGGTTGTAACCTGTTATTATTGTTACTTATTTTGGTGTTCAGATTGTCTCAGAGCCAGTGGGAGCCCCATAGAGCTGGCTCCTCTGTCCTTTAGATTTGTCCCATCAATTTCTGAGTGCATCCTTACCTTCTGGCACGAAGGATATTACAGGCTCATCATGTACTTTTCCTACCTCAAACCTGGAATTGGCCATTTCCCCAAAAAGTCCTGGTTCCTTTTAGGGGAGAAACCAAGATCCCAGTGCGAGGCATGCTCACTGCTATTGCTCCCAGGCCTTCCCGGGGCCAGGTGGCGGGGAGGGGGAAGCTCGGACTGTGGGTATGCATACACACTTCTAGTCTTGTGTTCATTTCTGTATGTGTCCATGAATATTGAAAACCATCCATCCATCTCTCTAAGTATAATCAAACCCGCAGGGGGGTGCATGCCAGTTTTCTCCCTTTCCATATTTGTAACTCCCTTCTCTGACAGGCAGAAACGAGGTTTCCATTATCCTCCATATTTTCCTTGCTTTGTCCATCTCTTCCAGGTAACCGATCCGCCTTCTTGCTGCCACATGCCCCCAGAGGCCTGAGAGGCTGCTCACGCTCGCAGGGGTGCTGTGTCTAACTCAAATACCAAAAGTCCTGTTATTGCCGCTCTGCATGACCTTCCAAAATGGTGATTAATTCTCAGTGAACATCAGAACACAATGAAGTGCAATTTTCTCTCATTTCACATGATAGTCACAGTCCTGAGAAAACTCGTGTTTAGAAAAGAATAAAAAATCCAGGGGCGCCTGGGTGGCTCAGTCGGTAAGCTCGGGTCATGATCTCAGGGTCCTGGGATCGAGTCCCACATCAGGCTCCTTGCTCAGTGGGGAGCCTGCTTCTTCTTCTCCCTCTGCCCCTCCCACCCTCCCTGCTTGTGCTCTGTCTCTCTCTCTCTAACAAATAAATAAATAAAAGCCCATGCAAAATGTTGTCAGGCTTTAGGTGCTGAATGATTATAAACAGGGTCTTATAGTAAATATCAATTTCAGAATTATGATTCTTTCACATTTTAAAACTACAGTGATTTGGGCGCCTGGGTGGCTCAGTTGGTTAAGCGACTGCCTTCGGCTCGGGTCATGATCCTGGAGTCCCGGGATCGGGTCCCGCATTGGGCTCCCTGCTCGGCAGGGAGTCTGCTTCTCCCTCTGACCCTCTCCCCTCTCATGCTCTCTCTCTATCTCATTCTCTCTCTCAAATAAATAAATAAAATCTTAAAAAAAAAAATAAAACTAGAGTGATTTTATGAAGATTTAAAAGTATTTTAAATCCAGTCCAGTGGATCTGTGAAAGTCTTGTGGGATGTTGGTTGGTTCTCAGTTGTGCGGGGCCATGTTGCCCACGGCAGGACAGTTGTCACCCCACCCCACCCATGACACACACAAAGACTTCCACAGGGCTCCACACGCCCACAGTTCCGGTTCTGCCCCCAGCCCGGGGGATGGAAACTCTGGCTTAGCACAGGGGCTGGGCTGGCCCCAAGAGCACACAAGTTGGCCTTGCCACCTCTATGGGGCTCCTCTAAAGCGGTGGTCTGTGTAGTGAAGCAAAGTGGGGCACAGCCTGGGAAAGAACAGCCTTCATTGGGTTTTTCTTCAAACAGGACGCGGGGGACAGCTTTGGCAGCTCTCGGAATGGGGGATCTAGGCCCTGTCTCGGTCTTGAGTTGTCCCCAGCTCACTAGAGAAGAAGCCAAGAAAGCCTGGGAAGGAGCTGATGAGCAGAGAGAAGAGTCGCTTCCTCACCGTTCCCCTGTGAGAGAAGATGCCTTTTGATCATTTGCTCATAAAACATATCCCTCAAGGGTGCCCGCCATGGTCCACAGTGTGCCAGGTGGGGGACGGCAGGGCCCTGCCCTCCCAAAGAGGACAGGCTGGCTGTGTGCGGGGTGGCGGAGACAGACCACAGACAGGGGAACATGCATGTGCATACTGACAGGTAAGGGAGGAGCAGACGCTGGGTGGTGAGAGAATACAACAGAAGAATTCAGTGGCCATTGAAGTCAAGAAGGAAAGTTGGGGATCCTGGCACATGGGGAGGTCCTGGTCCCTCCTCACGGTCACTTCTCAGGGGCAGGGAGGGACTAGGGGCTTGGGGGGTGCCATATCACACTCAGCCCTGAGGCGGCTGGGCTCCTGCCAATGCTAACAGTGATGGAATATTTACTTGGAGCCAAAGGTACTAAAAGCCTTTTCACAAAGAGGAAAGGGTTGGGACCAGAATGGGAATAGGGCAATCTAGGCCAGAGAGGCGCAGAACACAGAGCAAAGGAAATGTGGGTTTGTTAATTATCAAAGGTATTTTGAAATTCCAGTGAAACACAGCATTTTTGGAAGGAATCCCCCTCAGGGCCTTCCCGTTGGCGACATACCATCATGAAGACAAACCAAAGAAGGTAAGAAAAATTTAAAGAACTTCCCACCTTTTAAGTTAGACCTAGATGCGATGATCTCATTCAAATGAACACTCGACCCCTGCAAACTGTGACTCCCCAACCCCTGCCTTGCATTTAGTTAAGGGATGAATCACCTGCTCAGAATGGCACCTGGGGGCCAGCCCTCGGATTGGTGGAGTTGGGTTCACTGGCCCCAACCAGGTCCGTAATGACTGATCCTGTAGATTGTGAGGCTCCAAAATGGCCCCCGGGGGTGGCTGGGCCTGCTTGTGGATGGAGGAGGGAGAAGAGGAGCCCATCCAGTAAGGAGGCCACACCACACTGTCATAATGGCCCAAGCTCCCAATGGTAGATTCTTTTTTTTTTTTTAAGATTTTATTTATTTATTTGACAGAGAGAGACACAGCGAGAGAGGGAACACAAGCAGGGGGAGTGGGAGAAGGAGAAGCAGGCTTCCCACAGAGCAGGGAGCCCGATGTGGAGCTCGATCCCAGGACCCCGGGACCATGACCCAAACCAAAGGGAGACACACTTAACGACTGAGCCACCCAGGCGCCACAATGGTAGATTCTTGAGAGCATGCAGATGTCTGAGGATGGTGTGAGGTTTGTTCCTTCCTTCCTCACAACCCTAGAGCTTTCTTTACTGTAAAAGGATTTCCTTTTCCAAGCTTTAACAAGTTTTGAAATGTGTGATTTTAAAAACAGGTTAGAGATGCCCATTAAGGAAATTTTGAAACTCTAAAAAAAAGAGAAAAAGTTGATTATGTATTTGCTTCCACATGTTTCTTTTTTTTTATAGTTAGGGCTTTATCAAAAAGATTTATTTATTTATTTGAGAGAGAGAGAGAGAAAGCATGGCAGGGGGAGGCAGAGGGAGAGAGAGAGAATCTTCAAGCAGACTCCACGCTGAGCATTGAGCCTGATGCAGACTCGATCTCATGACTCTGAGATCATGACATGAGCTGAAACCAAGAGTCAGACACTTAACCAACTGAGCCACCCAGGCGCCCCTCCATTTTATTACGTTTCTTGAACTGGAGTGTATCTCTTACCACTCCCCACGACTTGACCACCTCCTACCTGTCTCCTTGCTCTTCAGCCACCACAACTCCTACCTCAGGGCCTTTGCACTGGCTCTGCCCTCTGCCTGGAATGCCTTTTCCCAAACATCTGCATGGCTTATTCCCTCATTTCTAAGTCTTTGCTCATACGCCACATTTTTGATGGTGTCAACCTTGAACACCCTAATTAAATTGTGTTGCTGCCCATTCCTAGTCCCCTTGCTCTGCTCTGCTTTGTCTTTCTTCTGTGGTGTTCCCTGCCTTCTAGCATTCTAAGTAACTTCTTTATTTATTAAACTCATTGCTTATTGCCCGCCTCCCCAGCTAGACTGTCAGCCCCATGTGGGAGGGGTCTTTACCGTTTTCTTCATGGGGGCCTCTCAAGCATCTAAAAAGGAGCCTCACATAGTAGACACTCAATACAGTTTTGTCTGATGAATTAAATGAATGAGGAGTAGCCAATATTTATTGAGTAGGCCCTGTTCTAAGTACTTTACGTTCTTCCAACCATAGGCACAGAGAGGCTAAGAAACTTGTCTAAGATCACACAGCTAGTAAATGTCCGTGCCTGGTGAATTCATCCTTGCCAGGTGCTGGGCAGTGACCACGACAGGACAGGCCCCGCCCCGGCAGAGGTGGGTACCAGAGGAGCCCAAGCAGATGCTCCTGGCTGACCCAGGAGGGGAGGATGGTTTTCCTCAGGCAGGGGCACGGTTTGGGTGGAGAATATGGAAGGGGAAAGGCAGGCAAGAGAGAAGCCAACTAGGAGGCTGTTACACTTCTTCACTTGAGAGCTGATGGTTCTCTGCATGAGGGGGTGGCCATGGAGATGGGGAGAAAGGTTTAGGTGGGTTCTCACAGACGCCGATCGTAAGATGGAGACTAAAATGCAATTAGTTCGTTAAGTAAGTGCCCCCACGAGAAGCAGGAAGTGGGAAGCAGGAAGGAGAGAGTAGGGAAGCAGGATCAGGGAGATGAGGCCAAGTAAAGGTACAGCCGTGGGGGTATTTGGTTAAAGTGGCTCCAGGGGCTGGAAAAAGTGGCAGGTGCCAGCCTGGGAAGGGAGAGCACAGAGTCCAGAGAGAGGCACACAACGAGTAAAGAGGATCCGGGGGCATCTGGGTGAGCACCAACAGTGCTCCTGATGGGAGAGGAAAAGCAGGAACCAAGAAAAGCTCCCAGGGTGCTTGCAGCCAGGTGGCTGATGCCGTCATTGTCGAGATGGAGAGAGACTGGAGGAGGATCAGGGAGGGGACTTGCTAGGTGAGAGAGGCCCATTAGCTGTGGTGATGTCAGGTAGACTGTTGGTGTGAGCTAGGAGTCATCCCATCGGCTGGGAGCATGGTTGGTGTCTGAAACCACGGGACCATGTAGAGGTGACTGGTCAGATAAATGATGGTGCATCTTTTATTTAAGGACCCCACTTCCCTTTCCACCCTGTCCCCTGGACGCCCCATGTTCTGTCCTGCCCCAGGGCCTTGGCATATGCTGCTTCTGCTGGGAATCTCTTGCTTCTCCTCCTCACTTTGTTGATTTCTATTTACGTCGAAGTCCTTGACTCTCCCATGGCTTCCTCGGGGAGGTGTCTCTGAGCTGCACGGCCACACGGAAGCCCCCTGTATACCCTGCCTGTGAACTAGTACTTCTCCTTGGGAACAGTGACCGAAGTTGTCAGGTTACATCTATTTGTGTGATTTTGTGGGTTTTGTCCACCACTGGGCCCTCAGCCTCTTTCCTCTGTGCCTGGCAGAGGAATGAGCTCCCAAAGGCACTGCTCTGATTCTTCCTTTCCTGCCACCGAAGCTTGATCATTGGCTCCCCATGGCTCCCCTAGCAAAGCCCAGGTGCCTTAGCTAGGGATTGGATCCACTGCCCGGAACCCACCTATTTGTCCAGCTGTATCCCTGGCGGAGATATTCTCTGCCCTCTGCAGATTTAACAGTTCACCCTCCCTTTCCGCCGGATGCTATGTGACCCAGTTAGCGGCCTCCCTGACCCCATTGCTAACTGCTGGCAGCATTCATATCTGAGGAGTCCTTCTACATGCCTCCCCCTGTAGGTCTCCCCAGCTCTCCTGCCTGGAAGGACTATATTTCTTCTCTTCCTGCTCTGTAGAACTGCCCATAGAGCCCTTAACACATTCAGCCCTTCTGGAATACTTAGCAAATCTACCTTTGCATCCTTTGTTCTCTGAGGTCAGCAGCCAGGCTTGCGTCCTGGAACAGAGCCCAGTCCTGACGTCTGCTCATCAGTGTGGGTGGAAAAGACTCAAGCTGATGCTGGGTGCTTCTGTGTGTGTGTATGTGTGTGTGTGTGTGTGTGTGTGTGTGTGTGTGTTCCCCAGACCCTGAAAAGAGACAGCCCATCATTGCCTGGTGTCCGGAAGTCCCTCAGGTAAGAAAAACGTGTAAAAACCTCAGCCTCTGTTCCCAGGATCCTGGATCGGATGGATCACCCTAATCTCAGGAATAAGTCCCACAGATCACTATGGTGTTTTATTCTGTTTTGTTTTATCAGTGTGTTTTGTCTAGCAGGTGTTGAAAAATTGAATAATCTCAGAAAATCTCCCAGTTACATGTAAGAAAGTTAGCTGAGAATAACCCAAAAGAATCACATACATTTATGTGTGTGAAAGAAGTCTTTTAACATTTAGTGGTTCTTTTTAGCACGGTAAAATATACATAACATTAAAGTTACCACTTTAACCATTCAGTGGCATTAAATACATTCTCATTTTTTGAGCAACCATCACCACCATCCGTCTCTAGAACATCCCCATCATCTCCAGCAGAAACTGTCTCATGAAACACTAACTCCCCACCCTCTCCTCCACCGGCCCCTGGCAACCACAATTCTACTTTCTGTCTCTGTGAACTTAACGATTGTAAGGGTCTTGTGTGAGTGGAATCATACAGTCTTCGTCCTTTTGTGACAGACTTATTTCACTTGGTATGATGCCTTCAAGTTTTTTCCATATTGTAACATGTCAGAATTTCCTTCCTTTTTAGGGCTGAGTCATGTTCCATCGTATGTATCATCCACTGTATTGACTATACTTTCTTATTTTCTGTATATTTGAAACTCTGGCATTTGGGGCCTTCATTCTGGAGAGACTGCCTCCGCCAGGGGTAGCTAATTCATAGAGAGACTAAACGACTCTCCCATAAGTGCACCTTTGATACACAAACCACCGACCTAGAGCCCACGCTCCAACCGTCTCCTTTATCAAGCTCAAACACCACGCCCATATTCCCCCTCCCCTAAACCACCCCAGGGCCAGGTTCTGGACCACTAGGGGCCACCACTATGGTCTAGAGCCCACCAGAATTACTCAAACCATCCAATCCTAACCTTACCTGGGGACTTACCCTCTTGTTCCATTCCTTGCCACAAAAATCCCAGTAAAGGCGCCCCAGCCTCTACCTCCTGACCGACCCTGTACTTTCCCACATGGTCCTGCCTCCTGTTTCCAGGGATCTGTGAGTGTAAACTTCCTCCTTCGTGACAATCGGTTTCGAATCCGCCTGTCTTACCATACACGATTAAAACAAATCCCGGGTACATTTTAATACAACCGTGTGGTATTTATCCATTCATCTGTCAATGGACCATTTGGGGACACTTGGATGGTTTCCATCTTTTGGCTGTTGTTGGTTTTGTTTTTTAAGATTTTTATTTATTTGAGAGAATGAAAGTGAGAGAGATCACAGAGGCAGAGGGAGAAGCAGACTCGCCACCAAGCAGGGAGCCCGATGCGGGGCTCGATCCCAGGACCCCGAGATCATGACCTGAGCCGAAGGCAGATGTTTAACCGACTGAGCCACCCGGGCACCCCGGCTGTTGCTGTTTTTTTTTTTTTTTCATGAGATATTTCAAGCATGTAAAAAGAAGTAACAAGAGTAATATAATGAATGTTCACGTATGGCCTCCTGCCCTGACTTCTCCTGAAGCCTCCACGTGCCCCTATGTGCATCCCCATTTTCCCAGGGGGGTTCTCTCTGCCCCATTCGTGTTCTCGATCTCAGGCAAGGGTGTAACTTTTATTCCATATGGATGTCCTCGTAACTAGTACATGGTATTATCTTGCATATTTTTAAATTTAGAGAAACAACATCATAGGCTTTTCTCACTCAGCATTATGTGTTGAGGCATACAACTTTAGTTCACTCATTTTATCTGACTGGTTACTATTCCATTGTTCGAATATACCATAATTTATGCATCCATTCTCCTAGTGCTGGGCCTTCTGGATGCTTCCGGTTTTTTCACTAAAATGTGAACATTTGTGTGGTGTGTGTGCACGTATGTGTGGCCATCTCTAGGGGACAAACTCAGGTGGGGACCTGAGCGTATGTACATCATATATCAGGGGTGCCCAAACTATTCTCCAAACAGAGATGCCAATTCGCACACAGAGCAGCATGGGAAAGGATTTCTGTAGGGGCTGACTTGAAACCCTCAAATTCACCTCTACTCCAGACACCGCTTGGTCACGGCCCTTCTCTCAGGAGTGAACGTCATCTTCTGAATGTGGCTTTGGCTTGAAGGGGACAGTGGTTTCCTGGAATTTCTTTCCACCATGGAGTCAGTGTCTCTGGATGTTTCTGGAGGGGAGCCCCTTGTTTTTGTTGTAAGGAGCCTGAGTTGTGCATAGAGGCAGCGGAGGGAGCCTGGCTGAGCAGCAGATTGTACCTGCTCAGGTCTGGGGGTCCCCCTGGCCTTCCACGGATGTGCATGCGGACCCCTTACCTACCCCTGGGAGTGAGACGCGGCTGAGCCCTGCCCCAGCCCCTCTCTGCCCCAGAGTTGTGGTGCCCGGCTGATCCCTGGGCCAGAATTAGCCTGGCAATTTGCTGGCAGTTGGCTTGGCAGATTTGTAGGCATTGAACCAAAGAAAATATTTGCTTAATAACGTGCTTGTTGTGAAGGGTCTCTGTGCTCATTTGCTCTGACAGTGCAGAGTGTTTCTGCAAAGAGGAGGCAAATTTCTTTGAAATTAGGATATTCAAAGTAACTACTCAACTCAGGCCTTTCGATATTGCTTTAAGAAATCTGTTTTGCCCATAAAATCATGGTTCTGCTGTTTGCACCATTTGGCTGACATTTATTCCAATTTTCAAATAGCAGCTCCTTCCACTTTACCTTCTGTAATTCAAAATCAGGATCTTTAAGTCCTCGGCAAATTGTTTCTGTAATATTCTAAAGTGAAGATACTTGCAAATGTGTACTTTTTAGAACCAGTGTAAATTTTAAATTCACGATTAAAGTAACCTTTTATGTGCGATCTTGTCTGTCCTGTAAATCGCAAAGTGTTTTATTCTCTATTCTTCGAGCATGTCTCAATTGCCCTGTGTTTTCGTGAGACTGGAATTGCTGTTTACGTGGGTTGAGACTGGCTCAAAAGCTGTTCTCTGTGCCTTTTAAGCTTTGAGCATTTGCTGCTGGCGCTACCCAAGGCCTCCCCAGCTGTGAGCACACACGGGTGCCTAGGGGTGGCAGGGGTCACAGGTCTGGTAAAACCTGGGGGGGGTGCAGTCAGTTGTGTGTCTGATTCTTGGGCTTCTGCTCAGGTGGGGATCCCATGGGTGGTGGGATAGAGTCCTGAGTCCAGCTCCGCACTCAGAGGAGGGGGTGGAGGGTCTGCTCGGAGATTCTCTCCCTTCGCCCCCCCCACCCCAGCCCAACCCCACCCCCTTCACACTAACTCTCTCTCTTTCTCTGAAATAAATAAATAAATCTTAAAACAAACAAACAAACAAACAAACAAACAACCTGTGGCGAGCTCTTACCCGATCCTTCTTTGGGGTCTCAGCTGCCTTGCAAAGCTCTGTTAATCCTCCTCCAAAATATTCCTGGGCTTCCCACCTGTGCTCATGCCCAGGCAGCTAGCTACCAGCTGACATCTGCCAGGCACCAACACCACTGAGGCTTCGCACACACAGGTGCCTGCTTCTGCTGGGCCAGGCTGTCCCCTCCCTTGGCCCAGCCTCCTGGCTTCTGCCCTCCCAGTGCTCTAGGTGGCAGGTAGAGAAAAAGGCAGCCCCTCCCTGGTCTGCCGAAGGGATTAGGGATTGAGCCCTCTGTGCCCAGATTTCAAGAACAGTTCTTTCCAGCTTCCTCTCTAGGAACCAGATGTGCCCAGGCTGGCCAGAGGACCAGGCTGAGGGATAGACCCCTGGCTGTGATCTTGGGCTCCTGTGGTGCCCCCTCTTGTTGATGGATCAATCTCTCCTACCTGCTCCTACTCCCTGTTCCTTGAGGAAAAAGACTTCTGGGGCAGCCTCACCATTTGCCAGAAACATCTCCATCCTAGCTTCCTTGAGTTCACTGGACTTGGAATACAAAATTTCCTCGAGGCTGGCAGTGACGTCACCGGCTTAACTGTACTCCTAAATATTGATTATCCCAGTCCCTTCCATGGAGCATCATTCTGATGTTACTTCCTGATTGGCACAGCTGAGCACAGGCTACTCCAGGGGAGAGGAGGGGTGATCGGGGAGGGAGGAGGGAGCCTTCAGAGGCCCAAGACAGGGGTCAGGAGAAGGCAGGGCCATCAGAACTGATAGTCTCCAAACTTCTCTGGGCCTTAATTCTCCAACCAGGAAATGAGTGGTTTATACTAGTTGTATTCCTTAAGCTCTTCAAACTACCTGGGGAGAGAATCAAAAGTCGATTTGTTTGTTTGTATATTTTTTAAAACAGGGGTTCATATACAGATTTAGCAAACATCCAAGACACCGTTCTCTTCGGTCACCTCATTTGAAATGCTCATCGATTTTCTGCCTTAGTTCTTTGCTAATATATCTATCTGTACATGGCTATGAATTTCCCTGTAAGTACCGCTTTATCTGTATCCTACGTATTTTGATGGTATTTTCACCACCATTCAATTCTATTTATTTTTAAATTTCCAAGATCATTTCTCAGTTGACTTAAGAATGATTTAGAGGCATAGAGTTAAAACAATTTTTTTTTTTTTTGGTTGGGGAATACATTTAAAAGCGTCAAAATCCAAAATGCCTAAAAGGTCTACACAGAAAACTAATCCTTCTACCGCATCCACCAGGAATCCATTCATAGGGAACGAATACTGGTCATTAACTTAGTGTCCTCCCACCTATAGTTTGTGTGCATAAGGCAAAACATATATAGATGAGCATATAAACATATATTATATGCATATTAAATATGCATATATCCCTTCCCCCTTCTTAGACAAATCCTATTCTTTTACATCAGTGTGCAAAAAGCTGCTTCATTTTTTATAGCTGCATAGTGTTCCATCAAATGGATGTATCAAATATAAATACCAAGTTCTCTATTGATGAACATTTCTGTTGACTATGGTTTTTCAAACTTATAAACAATTGTCATAAAAACCTTTTTTAAGAATATGTCATTTCATAGATGTGGAATTGCTAGGTCAAGTGTATGTGCATTTGAATTTTGATAGCTCTTGCTGAAAGCCTTGTACAGATGCCTTCCATGCCTTCCAATGCTGCCATTTCACATTTCCAGGCACAATATGAAGTTCTATTTACCCCTCAGCTTTGCCAACAGAGTGTCTTATCAAATTTTGGTCCTCTGTTGCTCTGCTAATGAATAATGGTATCATTTTAGCTTTATTTTTTTTAAGATTTTATTTATTTATTTGACAGAGAGAGACACAGCAAGAGAGGGAACACAAGCAGGGGGAGTGGGAGAGGGAGAAGCAGACTCCCCACGGAGCAGGGAGCCCGATGTGGGGCTCAATCCCAGGACCCTGGGATCATGACTTGAGCTGAAGGCAGATGCTTAACGACTGAGCCACCCAGGTGCCCCTCATTTTAGCTTTAATTTGCATTTCAGCTTTAATTTGCATTTCAGCTTTAATTTGCATTTCCCTTATTATGAGGTAGAGCATCTGTCATATGTTTTAAAGTCATTCACACAGATCTTGGTTTCTAAGTGCCATTCTCCTGATAAAAGGAGTGAGGATTTCTTGGAGAAATGGCTGATTCCCTGGGGCAGGGATAATGCAAGATAGACCTGGAGCATCTTGTAGTGTCAGAAGTAAGGAAGTGCTAAAAACAACCCACCCACCACCACGGTAGGGGTACATCAGAGGGTGGTAGGAGTCACCTGGAAAATCTCCCAATGGCCAAAATTGGAACAATTCGAGCAGCATAATAAATAATGTAGTACCATACTATAGACAAGAATATAAATTAAATATACATGTGCCCACATTGACAAATAAATGATTGTATAAATAAATAAGGAAAAATAGACAAACCTTTCTTATGAAGGAATTCTGAGTCATTATCTAGGCACTCTCCTCTTTAAAAGGTAAAGTTTAATTCCCTCTCCCTTGAGTGACTGGACTTAGGGAATGGCTTCCTATGAACAGAGAACAGAAAGAGAAAATAGAGGTCTGACTGGAGGAACCTGGCCAATACCGCCTCAACCAATGATCTGGACTTCTATCACGAGTGATGTCACTTGGCTACGGTGCACCCCCTGATCTGACAGGAGGAGAAGGGCACTCACTTCTGTGGTATTCTTCCTCCAAACTCATAACTCCAGTGGAGTCCTGAAAAAAACAAAACAGAACATGAGACGATCTGAAACTCAGGACATTCTACAAAATACCTGACCACTACTCTTCCAAACTGTCAAGGTTGTAATAAACAAGGAAAGATGGCCTAGGAGGTGTGTAAATGTAATGTGGGGCCCTGGATTTGGACCCTGGAACAGAAAAAAAACATAAGTGGAAAAACGGGTAAAATCTGAACAGAGCCTGTATTTTAGTTAATAGTAATGTACTAATGTTATTACCCTAGTTTTGACAAATATACCACAAGGTATGTAAAATGTTAACATTAGGGAAACTGGGGAAAGCATTACAGGGCAACTCTGTATTATCTTTGCAACTTTTCTGTAAATCTAAAATTATTCCTCAAAAAAAGTTTCATTTTTAAAAGGTTACTTGTATTTCTTTTTTTTAAGAACAGTTTGGTCATTTCTTTTGACAAGAGTTTTTCAGTTGTTAGTTTCTCGTTTATCTGTAGAAGCTCTTTATATATTAGGCATTGATTATAATATGAATTAAGCATATTTCTGTCAGTTTGACTTTGTCTTTTGATTTTACTTACTTTTTTTCCTATTCAGAATTTTTTTAAAAAATTTTATTTATTTATTTGACAGAGAGAGAGAGACACAGTGAGAGAGGGAACACAAGCAGGGGGAGTGGGAGAGGGAGAAGCAGGCTCCCTACTGAGTAAGGAGCCTGATGTGGGGTCAATCCCAGGACCCTGGGGTCATGACCTGAGCCAAAGGCAGACGCTAAATGACTGAGCCACCCAGGCGCCCCCCCATTCAGAAATGTTTTAATTTAAATAGTCAAATTTTCATTTTTTTTCTTCTGTGGCTTTTAACTTTGTGTTATAGTTAGAAAATCTCCTTCCCTCCAATATTATAAAATAATTCTCCCATGGTTTACTCAAGTGCTTTTACTTAAGATGGGTGTTTTTTACATTTCCAACATAGTCTGTATGACACCTGATTTTTGAAATTCTTAGAAATGTATTAATTCCTAAAGCTGCATCAGAGCAGTCAGGAGACAGACACCATGGGTATTTGAACAGAGAGGATTTAATATAAAGAACTCAGTTGTTAATTAAGTAACAGAAAAGGTAGAAAGAGAACTCTATAAAGTATTCAGGGGGCTGGCAGCCACAGGAAGCAGCTACAATGCTCAGGGCTGAGGGATCAAAGGGAAGAGGCTGGAATGACCAAGTAGAAAGTTAGAGGAGGGGTCCCCTCTTCTGTGCTTCTGTGCCTGGGACACAAGCAGGCTCTGAGGAGCCACGTTGGCTGTGCCAGTGTCTCAGAGGGGTAGTGTGAGGGCTCCATGAAGTTGCTTTGCAAGTGTTGGAAAAACCACTGGATTCCAGTGCTGCTGTGGGCAGGAAGAGCTGCCACGGGGTGAACAGGTTTTGCTGGGATACAGCTCACTGGACAGGAAGCAAACAGGGAGGAGCAAGTCCCCTCTTCCTCCTCTAGCTTTGCAGCCTCTCTGTCTAGTGCCCCCTACTGGCGGAACCTGACAGAGACCCTGCCCACCGCTCAGAAATGCTGAATACAGAAGGGTGGTTTGGAGCTGAGACAATAATTTAATAACTGATCCATTTACTTCAGTGACTTGTGCACACTTCAGTCCACCTCTTCCCTCTTCCACTGGGCCAGCAAATTACAGTGGCCACCTAAAAGCGCCTTAGCTTTAATTTGTTTTTTTTTTTAATCCCTCAAAATAAATGGTGCCGTTACGGTTGCATGTGGTCCATGCTGGTCTAGGTCTGTCCACATTGCATGTTTGCCAATTTATTTGCCTGCCATTCCTTCTTCCATCTCAGACCCTTTTCTTGGGGGATTGTTTTCCTTCGTTCTGAAGCACATCCTCTTGGACCTCCTTTGGTTGGGATCTATTGCTGGCGAACTCTCGATCTTTATGTGTTTGTAATGTGTTAATTTCACAATCATGGCACTCTGAAGACGTTTTTACATAGCCTCCTGGCTCCCATTGTTGCTGGTGGTAAGTCTGTTTTCAGCCTAATTGTCAATCTTCTATTGATGCTCTACCTTTTCTCTATGCAGACCTTTAAGACCTTTCTACCATACGGTCAGACAACTTGGTGTATTAGTGAGAAGACAATAAGGTATATTTTAAAAAGTGTGTTTAAAAAGATCGAACATTGATCTCAGGGTGCCTGGCTGGCTCAGTCAGTGGAGCATGCAACTCTTGATCTTGGGGTTGTGAGTTCGAGCCCCACGTTGGGTGGAGAGATTCCTTTTTAAAAATATAAAATATTTAAAGAAAATTAAAAATAAAATAAAAGGACATTGATCTGGAGAGAAACAAATGATAATGGTGGTCGAACTCTTGCCATATCTATGAGACCTTAGGCAAGTTTCTTAACAGCTGAGTCCTGTGACTTTGTGGTAAGAACAAATGTCCTCTGCGTGGTGATTGTGGCAGGACCTGGACAAATGGAGACATCCCCCCTGACATGGTCATGGTTACTCCCACTGACCCCATCTCATTGATCGTCTCCGCAGTCTAAGGTTAAGTTCAACTCTGCCAACAATGATGCTTAGTGTTTGTTTTGAAATGTCAAAACACAATTCCAGCTATGGCTCATTTTATTATTCCTTGTTACATAGAATTTTCTCTTACATCAACTTAATAAAGGAATTCACAAGTCTTTGCTAATCAACTTCTCAGCACAAACTACGGCAGCTCAGACTCAGAATAATATCATGTCAAAACCAGACAAAAGAAGGAGGAGAGGTTTGGGTCCTCCTTTGGGGAAGAGAATGGTAATTGTTTTCTGTTTCTATCCACATGGGATGGCACTGGTCTGTTCATGAACACTGCCAGAGTCAGAACAAAGAAAGCCACCATTCTCGGGCTTGACAGCTTTGGAACTTTTGTTTTGTTTTGTTTTTTTGTTTTTTAATCACAAATTTTGATTTCGAAGTTTTCCTAAAATTGTCATAATATTTGTACGTGTTCTGGACAACTTGACATTGAAAAACAAAGTTTCCCCTTGAGCTAAAAGTAGATCATTCATTTGGGGGATTATCCACCTTCCTGGTTCTCTCATTAACATGCTTACTCAGCAGAAACTTTGCAGATGTTTCTTTTAGGTCTTGAAACAACCCAGCTGTCCACGCACTTACCCCGTGTTCCTCTGCAAAGCACAAAAGTTGTACTCCTTTTAAAATCTCACCTTTTTCACGTGTTTGAATGCATTGAGGTTGTACGAGGGGGAAAAAGACAAGATCTATTGAGAAACACGTTGTCTGAGAGGATTAGTAAGTCCTCAGCTCTCAACCTATGAAGAGTAGTAATGAGAACGTCTCCCTGTTCCATAAAAGCATGGATGCTAATACTATTATTCTTGGTATTGCAAAAGAAACCATCACTTCTCCTATATGTGCTCTACAAGAAGATAATCTACTTTTTTGCCTGAACATTGTTTATACCATGGGACACTCTGTGTGGGCGTTAATATTTTCTTTTTTTTTTTCTAAGACTTATTTATTTATTTGGGGGAGAGAGAGAGAGAGCACGCACACAGCAGGGGGAAGGGGCAGAGGGGAGAGGAAGAAGCAGACTCCCGCATTGAGCAGGGACCCTGAGATCATGACCTGAGCCAAAGGCAGACGCTTAACCAACTGAGCCACCCAGGCGCCCTCTAAAAGATTGTTAATATGAAGCTAGTGGACATTCAAGTCCTGTATGCTATGCGACTTCCAGGTACATTTTCTGAGTTTGTGATTAAGATTATAAATCACTCTGGCTGTTTTGAAAGAGCTAGCTGGAGAAAGAAAGAGAAAGTCAAAGGGGCCCTCTGAGGAACACTGTTCTGTGTGTGTGTGTCTTCTGTGTGCACACACAGACCAGAAGGGCGCGTACAGTGGTCAGCCTTGCAAAGTGGGTGGCCTTGGTTGGGGCCATTCTTCCACCAAATCCTCCAAACCTTCTGTCCCTCCTTCTGGGATTTTGCTCCCCATTTTCTGCCCCTGGATCCTGAGAATCCCCACCCCCCGGCACCAACGATCTCCGTTTCCTCCCTTAATGTTTCAGCTGTAGGAAATGTCCCTGCTTCAGGAGTCCCCCATTCAAGTCCCGTCTTAGTGGGTCTCTGTGTTTAGACAGGCTGCTAAGAGGAATTTAAGTAGCAAATGGCTGAAAGAATGAACCCTTAAAGATTCTTTACATTTTCCAAGAGAAATCTATAAACTTGAAGGAATCACTGTTAGGGGAAACCGTGTCATGCTGGAGTGTCTAAGCTGGCCTGGTTCAACCAACAGGACATCTTCAGCTACTCTCTCTCTCCCTGACCCCAAACTGGTATTCTATTTTTTTTTTTAATTCCTTCTCTTGATGAACCATTTCTTCAGGAAACTTTCTCAGGGCTTGCTGCCTGACCCCTGACCGTTATCTGATCTATAACAGGGCTCAGCACACTCACTGGGGCCTCTCTGAACACTTTTTTTTCCCCCCCTTAAATAAATAAATAAATAAATAAATAAATAAATAAATAAATAAATAACTACGTTGCTCCGGGTCTCAGGCCCCAAGCCAGTCATGCGTCCTCACGTGGCCACTTTTCCTGTCCCTCTGGGCTCTGCCAAGGGAACAGGCTGAAGCCAGGAGGTAATGCCCCAGATGTGTGGCTGCGTCTGAGGTGGGGGAAGTCTGTAGGGTCCAGTGTTCCCTGTGCGCAGACAGCTTCACAATTGAGGGGCGCCTGGGGGGCTCAGTTGGTTAAGCGTCTGACTCTTGATTTCGGCTCAGGTCATGATCTCAGGGTCGTGAGATTGAGCCCTGTTTTGGGGCTCCAGGCTCACCAGGAGTCTGCTTGGGATTCTCTCTCTCCCTTTGCCCCTCCGCCCTTCTCTAAAAACAAACAAAAAATATTCTCACTGATATGAGGAATTCTTAATCTTAGGAAACAAACTGAGGGTTGCTGGAGTGGAGGGGGTAGGAGGGATGGGGTGGCTGGGTGATAGACATTGAGGAGGGTATGTGCTATGGTGAGCGATGTGAATTGTGTAGGACTGTTGAATCACAGACCTGTACCTCTGAAAAAATTAATACATTATATGTTTAAAAAAATAGAAGAAGAAGATAGCAGGAAGGGAAGAATGAGGGGGGAAAATCGGAGAGGGAGATGAACCATGAGAGACGATGGACTTTGAGAAACAAACTGAGGGTTCTAGAGGGAAGGGGTGTGGGGGGATGGGTTAGCCTGGTGATGGGTATTAAAGAGGGCACGTTCTGCGTGGAGCACTGGGTGTTATACGCAAACAATTGATCGTGGAACACTACATCAAAAACTAATGATGTATTGTATGGTGATTAACATAACATAATTAAAAAAGTGAAAAAAAACTAATGATGTAATGTATGGTGATTAATATAACATAATAAAAAAAGAAAAAAAATAAAAAAAACAAAAAAAATACAATTGAGATGCATGGTGGGATACACAGCAGGTGCAGGAGAATGGCTTGGGTATGTAGATAAAAAACCACTGTGATTAGGACACATGTTTGCTGTGCCCTCCCAACCACCAAATATAGTCTGCTTGATTTGTTATTTATCTTTATTTATTGCTTCCCATTTGGATTTAGTTTTGTTTCCTTCTAGATGTTTGTGGTTTATTTTTTCCTTGTCTTTAATATGTGTGCAATTTATTTTCATGTGTAGTGTGAGGTATGGATCCAACTTTCCTCCCCAATATTGCTGGCCAATTGTCCTGGTGCTATTTCTAAAGACTTCCACCCTTGCCCACTGAGTATGATATACCAACTGTTTCTGATAGGTTTCTCTGTTCCATTGACCTGCTGTTCATCCTTGTACAGAATGTGAGTGTGTTTGGCTGCAAGTAGAAAACCCACCCAGCTATGTCTTAGACAGTGGGGATTTCTTTTGTATCTGTAAGTCCAGAACGGACAGTTCCTGGCTTTGGTTTGGTTACCTAACAACGCCATGAGGCACCAGGTTCTTCTCTCTTTTGCACCCATTTTCTGAATCATGTCTGTCACCTCCTGCACCTCCTCACCACCAAGGTGGGTGCCATCATGCCAGGCCTCATTTCTGCTTTCAGAACAGGAAGAATGCAGTGGAGAAAGGGGTGCCAGCAGCATCTGGAAACAAGGTTCCCCAGAAACTCCCCGTAGACTTCTGCCTACATCTCATTGGCCACCGCTGAGTCATGTTCTACTTCCTCGAACTGCAAAGGGAGCTGGGAAAATGGGTAACTGGACTGTCCCAAGTGGCTTAGAAGAATCAGGCTCACCTTGGGCTGGGTGTAAAAGTGTGGGCTCAAGTCCCCCACATAGCCTCTGGATTTACTTACTGTGCGGTTATAGTCCCCTGAGAGAATGCTGCCAGGGGCACCGGCACAAGGAGAACCCGAACAGACATCAGCTTGAACTCCCAGATGCAGCTGTGTTCTTACACTGAGCTTATTATTCAGCCTGTGGGAGGTAGGGTGGGGGGCATGTCCAACTTTCTCAGCAGGACTGGCTGGCCACACCCCTACCTGACCCCATAGAGAGACGGTAGAGGGCACTGTGCTGCCTTGTAAAGCCCAGTTGGAGGGTACAGAATGGGGGGGGGGGTGCAGAGAAGGAGTCCTCACCTATTGGTGGAGACCTGTAGCTTCTGTTACTCTGGTGTATTAGTTTCTTACTGCTGCTGTAACAAATTACCACAAGTTTATTTATTTATTTTTAAAGATTTTATTTATTTATTTATTTGACAGAGAGAGAGAAAGCTGCAGAGGGAGAGGAAGAAGCAGACTCTCCGCTGAGCAGGGAGCTTGATGCGGGGCTTGATCCCAGAACCCTGGGACCATGACCAGAGCTGAAGGCAGAGCCCTAACTGGCTGAGCCACCCAGGCGCCCTTACCACAACTTTAGTGGCCGAAAAGCAATGCAAATTTAGCTTACAGTTCTGGAGGTCAGAAATCTGAAGTGGGTCTCATTGGGCTAAAAGCAAGGTGCCGATAGGGCTGGCTCCTTCTGGAGGCTCCAGGGGAGAATTTGTTCCTGGCCTTGTCCAGCACCAACTACCCTCTGTCCTCAAAGCCAGAAGTGTGGCAACTTCAAATCTCTCTCTGCTTTTGTCTTCACATCAGCTTCTCTCTTATAAGGACCTTTGTGGTGATATTGGGCCCACTGGATAATCCAGGATAATCACCCCACCTCAAGGTCCTTAACTGAGTCAAATCTGTAAAGTCTCTGGGGATTAGGACCAAATATTTCTCCGTGCTGTCCCAGGTGAAGGGCAGCTGATTTAACTTGTGGGCATGGGGCAGGGAGCAAGAGAAAGGAAGGGATCTGGGCGCAGGGCAGAGCTAGGAACCTTTCAGAAAGGCCATGGCTCGTTGGGTTCAGGGAATGGCTGTCAGCTCAACACTGTAGTGAACTGAGTCTGGAGGGTCCTCAGTCTGGTTCCGGGGGCCCCAGTCTGAGACCCACTGTTTTTCTCCCTTCCCTCCTCATATGTGACTAGCTCCAATACAGAAGTCCTCAATGCCCTGGTGCCAATTCTCTTCTGTCCCCACTGGTCTGCCTGGCCTCAGTCTATGCCAACTGCTTCTTGGCTGGTTTCCCACCTCTATCTGGCCCACCACAGTGCGGCCTGAATGAGCCTTCCAAGGCAGAAAGCTGAGCAAGTCACTCCTCCTTTGCTTAACATTCTGGGATGGCTTTGGGTTACCTTTTAGGAGGCAGCCCTACATCCTCAGCTTCACAGAGCAGCCCTTCAGGACCTGCTGCTCATTCTCACTTCATTTCCCAGAGTGTGGGGACAATTGAATGCCACCCCCACCCTCCCTCCTGGTTCCAGATGGGTTCTGGCATCTTTGCCTTTGCAGATGTGATTCCTTCTACCTGACACTCTTCCTTCCACCCCTCATCTGCCAACTCCTATGCTTCTTTTAGGGCCCGGCTTGTCTGTCACTGTCCCTGGGAAATCTTCAGGATCAGCCAGGATCCTGTGGATGCAACAGAAAGTGATTCTGACAGTCCACATGAATGGGGGCTGGATGGTCCCCGAGAGCTGCTGTCAGCACAAGGGGAAAGGATGCTGGATGCTTGGGGACACTGCCCAAGTCTACACCTGCCCCCTCTGACACACCGGCAGGGGCTTGGTGCCCTGTGGGCGGCCATAGCCCTCGGCATGTATGGCAGCCTTGGCACTGACTGAGTTAAGCCTCTAGTGGCTGACTTGCTTGCCTGTCTTACTGCCCCAGCTCCCGATGAAGACCTTGCCTTGCTCAGGTGTGCCCTCTGGGTCAGTACAGGGCCTGGTGCACAGCAGCTGGGAGATTGTGGAATGTGGCAGGGATTTGAGGGGCAGTTCCAAACTCTGAACCCCAAGGAACTGAGAGATCTGTGAGCCTTGGGAGGGCACCGACACAGGCAGACAGAGGGGAAACTGAGACTGGGGACCTGAGTCCTTTCTGTTCAGAGATTTCTTTCTCAAGAATGGGAAGATTGGTGGTGCATACTTTGGAAAAGTGTTTGGCTGAGTCTAGGAAATCTAGAAGCTCACTTTGGCTCAGTAAGTCCCCCTGCATGTATGCCCAACAGAAATGCATGTGCATGCCCACTGAGACATCACGTGAGCACCCAGAGAGCTTTTATTCAAGACAGGCTCCAAACTGGAAACAACCCAATGCCTTCCTCTGGACCATGGATAAATAGTTTGGACTATTCACAAAATGGAAAGAAAATTCATGTCAGAATTGACTCACTGTACAGCAGTTGGGGGGTTGAAACAGAACACAAAGGAACTTCATCCAACTGAGAAGGAATATGCTTGAAAAGGAAACCCTAAATCTGTTTGGGGAACAGGTTTAATTCAGGGAAATTTAGAATCAAGTATAACGATAATGGAGTAGATCAAAACTATTGCATTCATCTTTTTGTGTTAAGCTCAGAAATCTACTTTATATCTCTAGCATTTTAAGGACTTATAAAGCTTAAGAGAATTGAGTATATTTGAATGTTCACATCAGACTTGTGATTCTAATTTTAAATGTGCTCGAGTCGTTGACTTTGAGCTGTGATTGTAAGTTGAAATCTTACTAAGTTGGTAAACAGTTTTTGAATATTTAAAAATCCCCATAATTGTAAGTTTAGTGTATCTGATTGATAAGAATCACTTAAGGACTTGGGAAGATTTGTTAGGCAGATAATTAAAAAACTTAGAAATGGAATATAATAAACTCTGATTGCAGCTTAAAATGTTTAAAGGAGTTTAATTAACTAAGTAGGTAAATGGTACAAACATTAATCAAAGTTCGCCTTAAAGATGATTGTTAAAATTGTCTGGATCTATTCATAGAATAGGATTTGTTAAGTTGCATTTAAAAGCTCAACAAAGAATTAGGACTTACGGACCAACTTTAAGGAGAACACAGGCAGCAACCTCTTTGACCTCCACTATAGCAATTTCTTACTAGACACGTCACTGGGGTCAAGGGAAGCAAAAGCAAAAATGAAATTTTGGGACCTCATCGACATAAAAGTCTTCTGCACAGTGAAGGAAGCAATCAGCAAAACTAAAAGTTAGCCTACAGAACGGGAGAAGATATTTGCAAATGACATACCTGATTTTTAGTATCCAAAAATCTATAAAGAACTTATTAAACTCAACACCCCCAAAAAACAAAGAGTCCACTTAAGAAATGGGCAGAATACATGAATAGACATCTTCCTAAAGAAGACATCCAGATGGCTAACAGATGCATGAAATGGTGCTCAACATCACTCGTCATCAGGGAAATACAAGTCAAAACTACAATGAGATACCACCTCACACTGGTCAGAATGGCTAAAATTAACAACACAGGAGACAACAGGTGTTGGCAAAGATTCAGAGAAAGGGGACCACTCTTGCATTCTTGGTGGGAATGCAAACTGGTGCAGCCACTCTGGAGAACAGTATGGCGGTTCCTCAGAACACTAAAAATAGAGTTACCCTATGATTGATCCAGCAATTGCACTACTAGGTATTTACCCAAAGGATACAAAAATACACATTTGAAGGGGTCCATGCACCCCAATGTTTATCATTGGGGCATTATCAATAATAGCCAAACTATGGAAAGAGCCCAAATGCCCATCGACTGATGAATGGATAAAGAAGATGGGGTACACACACACACACACACACACACACACACACACGCAAGAATATTACTCAGCTATCAAAAAGAATGAAATCTTGCTCTTTGCAATGTGGATGGAGCTAGAGTGTATTATGCTAAGCGAAATAAGTCACTCAGAGAAAGACAAATATCACATGATATCATTTATATGTGGAATTTAAGAAACAAAAAGGATGAACATTCGGGAGGGGGATAAAAAGAGAGAAGGAAACAAACCGTAAGAGACTCTTAATGATAGAGAACAAACAGGGTTGATGGAGAGAGGTGGGTGGGGGGAGGGCTGGATGGGTGTTGGGTGTTAAGGAGGGAACTCTACTCCTGAACCAATATTGAACTGTATGTCAACTACCTAGAATTTAAATTAAGAAAAAAAAAACAACTTTAAAAACCGAAGTATTTCTGAAATTTTTTCTCTGCCCAAAGGTGCCCTCAAGAACACCAGAGAAATTCTTGGAGTTGGACTTTGGAGGCTTAAGGGAGGCTGACTGAACTGCCACCCACCCGCCAACACCAGGACAAATGGGGCAATGGGCATGGCGGGTGCTGCCCCTCAGGGGGTCATGTGAACCCCCAACCCAACCCAGCCTTCTGCCTTCCCTTCCCTGCCCCCAACTTGGAGCTACTCCTCAAAGCAGCCATCGGGCCACTGCAGAGACCTGGGAGGCATGGAAGTTCCCCCTGCAGGGGACGAGCGTGGACACTCCCTGACCCTCACCCCACAGCCCAGTCTTCGAAGACTTTTGTCCGCTTGGTGCTTCGGTCAGCAGAATAATGGCCCCTAAAGATAGCCATGCCCTAATCTCTGGAACCTTCGAAGATTACCTTACATGTCAAAAGAGACTTTGGGGGATGTGATTAAGTTAAGGTTCTTGAGATTAAGGGAGATGATCCCGTATTATCCGGGTGCGCCCTAAATGTGATTCCTTACAAGAGGGAGGCAGAGGGAGATTTGATGAAAGAAACCATCCATGTGAGCACTGACGCAGGATGCTACACTGCTGAACCCAAGGAACGCAGTTCTAGAAACTGGAAAAGGCGAGGAAACAGATTCCCCACCTAGAGCCCCTGAAGGTAGCAAGTCCCTGCCATCACCTTGACCTCGGCCCAGGGAGACTGACTGCGGGCTTCTGGGCTGCAGAGTGTCACAGAAGAAATGAGTGTTGCTGCAAATGAGTGTTGGTCATTGTCTGAGCAGCAACAGGAAATGGTACACCTGCAGAGAGACTTCCTTGCTCTTGGCTTTCCTTGATGCCAGAGCTCCAGCCTGGAGGGCCCCAGGGCCTTTGCTGACCTCCTGGACCTAGTGGGAGGCCTGAAGAGATTCCAGGCATCACCTTCCTTAGCAGCTGCTGACAGCCCACCTTTGGGTGGAGAACTCCCCGGTATCTGCCTTCTGTCATTGGTGCAGGGTTCCCAAACTTGACAATGACGCCATTGTCAGTGGCTGTGGCTGTCTGTGTGGGCCTCTTTATGAGTCTGCAGGCAGCACACCCTGGGGCCTGGCATGGGGGCTGTTGGCCTTTTTCTTTGCCCACCTGTTGCTAAGGCAGCCCTCCCCTGCAGGCTTCCTTCCAGTGGTGGGGTAGGTTGCAAACTGGGCCAGGGGCCATCATCACCTGTCTCTACTGGTGGGCCTTATACTGCTGGGGGCCCCGGGGCTGCTGCACCCCAGGCTGGCACCTCCCGCACCTCACCTTCTCTACCCCAGCACCTCCTTCCTGTGCTCTTGGCAAATATGGTCTGGGGACACTGACAGCCCAGAGATGCCTGGCATTAGACTAGGGGAGACAAGCCAAGCATTTCACAACAAACCCCAGAGGCCACGCCAATTCACGTCCAGGTTAAGCTGAAGTTCTCAGGAGATGGGGTGTGTCCAGATCACGGCATCTGATCCAGAAGTCTCCAAAGGAGGGTGATAGGCACAGGGCTGCAAGACAATTTGCTGGGGCGTGGAAAGAAATGTCAGAACTTAACCTGTATTTATTCTTAGCTCGTTCTTTTAAATTTCTATTTCTTAAACATCTTTTATATTACATTTAAGATATTAGAACAAGAATATGAGTATGTATTTATAACTGAATAAAAGCAAATGGTAGGGCAGTGCTTTTAAATCAACTTTATGAAGACGATGAGTAAAGAAAGCTTTGGCACTGTTGATCTAATCGACAAGCATTTATCAATCATCTACTGTTGGCAAAGAACTGGATGAGATGCTGTGGGAATTTTTAAAGAGAGAGGAAGAGGGGCACCTGGGTGGCTCAGTTGTTAGGCGTCTGCCTTCAGCTCAGGTCATGATCCCAGGGTCCCGGGATGGAGCCCCGCATCGGGCCCCCTGTTCCGCGGGAAGCCTGCTTCTCCCTCTCCCGCTCCCCCTGCTTGTGTTCTCTCTCTCGCTGTGTCTCTCTCTGTCAAATAAATAAATAAAATCTTTAAAAAAAGAGAGGGAGAGAAGGAGAGCAGAGGGTATAGCCTTTAGCAGAGAGGTTAGAAGTGCTGCTCTGAATGACAAACTGCAAGAATATCTGTAACCCATATCACAGGCAAGGGCTAATTTTCCTAGCATGTAAAGAGCGTTTACAAATCAATAAGAAAATGGCCTAGTTGGTTGGGAAATGGGCAGAAGAGATTCACAGAAATGAACCACAAGTGGCCGTTCAGCAGGTGAAAGATGCTCACTCGTCATAGGAGAGCCGTGTGTTAAAGAACACTGAGATGAGAGCCCAGTTCTCTTCTGTTGGGTTGGTCAAGATCCACAAGTGTGAACACATGCATGTCGATGGTGAGATGGCGGGGATCATCTGTTGTAGTGGTAATGCTTCAGAATTTCAAACACACACACCCTCCAAGTTGGCCACCCAGCTCTGAGAATTCACCTACCAATACGCTCATCTGCAGGAAATAAATGACATACATCTATACAGTGGGGTACTATTCAGGCTTCAAGAAGAATCAGGAAGCTCTATATGCCTGGTATGGAATGAGTTCCAAGAAATCCTGGTAAGGCAAATGGCCAGAGGCTACCATTTGTAAAAAGGGGGAAGAAAAGAATATACACACCCATACAGACAAATCTGTGGAAGGCGAGGTGCTGGCAAGAGAGGGAGAACCACAGCCTCCTTTAGGGGGTGCTACTCAGGACAGATCCTGGACAGGTGGAGAGGTGACCTGGAGAAGGCTCTGGGTTGGGATCCACAGAGCCCTGCTCGGAGGCTCCACAGAGCCACGTTAAGCTCTCTCCAGCCTCAGTTTCCTCATTGGGAACAAATGCCACCCAGCCCTTTAGCCCCCCGGCTTACTGGATGTCAGCCTGACAGTGACCCAGTAGCGCCATCAGTCAGTCACTGGGGGCTTTCCAGGTGCCGGGCTCTGTGCTGCAGGCGTCACATTATCTCATGGAAACCCTGCAGCTGCCCTGAGAGAGGGCTCCTTTTTGCATCTCAGTTTCCAGGTGCTGGGAGTGAGACTTAAAGGGGTTAAATAATTGGCCCCATGTCACACAGAGCGAGATCCCACCTACTGCCTCTTTCCAAAGCTGAGCCATATTCCTCTACTTGTGGACCGGAAGTCAGAAAACACACATCCAGGCCGGTATCTCACCGTGTCCCATGAAGCCCCCGCTCACACAGCCCTGGACCAACCTGGGTTGTCCCCCAAAGCCCCCGGTTCCTGGGAGCGGGCGCTGCTGCCTCATGTGCCCTCCTTGCCCCCATGGGTTGATGCCAGCTCTCTGTCTGTCCTTCCCGTGCCTTGGGAGCCAAGTACCTGGCTGGTGGGGCTCTGAGGCAGTGTGGGTGCAGGCGTGATGCTGGGGAGACCAGCCGCTCCCCAGCTGGGGACGGGGAGACCACTGCTAGCTCCAGGGGAGGAGAGGGGCTACCCTTCACAGCTACCCTGTGCTGCCCTTCAGAGAGGCTTTCCCTCACCACCTGTTAGTGGACCCTGCCACCTCTCCAACTGCTTCTGCCCTATCATTCCCTGTCTTCCACGCTGTATTTGAGGGTTTACTGTTTGTCGTCGCTCCTCCTCTGGTGGAAAGAAGGCTCCGTGTTTGGAGGAAATGTTTGCTGAATGAATGAACGAACGAATGAATGAATATAGAGTTCATCCCAAGTGCTCTGCCTGCTCTCAAGGATGAGGACCTTGGGGCTGGGAGGGGACCCCAGAGCCACCATCCAGGGCGCAGACCTGGGGCCAGCGAGCCCTTGCTGCTCCCTGAGTTTCGTATCACCTGCTTCCCCGTACAGGTGCTCTGGAGAAGGGGGAGGCGTCAGATGTGCCCACCTTTAGGCGGTCAGCATGGCGAAGCTGGAGGTGGGCTAATTAGAAGTGGGGGTGGGCAGCCTGTGGGATTGCTCAGAAGAGCAACTTTGGCTCTTTTGTTTGTTCCCAAGTTGGAAGTGGGGACAAAAATTAGGGAAGCTGGTAGTTACAGACCAAGGCCTGGCAGTTCGGGTCGATTGTGGTTTGGCTTCCCCAGCTGGTTTGCAGCTGCTTGCTCAGAGTTCCATATTTACACGTGGTCTGGCCTCGCTCCGTGTCCATTCAGCTCTCACGAGCCACAGAGCCCTGGGCTTGCCCTGTTGCCCTGCTCCTCCCTTTCTGTGCAGTCTGCGGTGCTGAAGCGCCGGAGGCTGTCCCCACACCTGCCAGATTCTGCCTCTGCACCTGCTCCCCGATTTGTCCTTCAGAGTCCTCCTGCCAGCCCGTCCCGCCGGGCCCTGCAACGTGTTCTGCTCCCCACGCTGTTCCACGCAGTGCACGTGTGGGTAAACCGGCCGCGGGTCGTGCCTCCGCGGGAACTGCGCCTGCGTGGAACCAGCGTGCTCTCTTTATCATTTGGGTGCCCAGGTGAGCGTGCTGGGTAGGCGAGGCACCATTGCTGCTTTTGGGGCTCAGTCCCTCCCTCCTCCTCGAGCTGGCTAATGGGTAGTGGTTCACATCCATTGGTCCTACCTGATGGGGAAGGACTGCTTGGGGTGCCAAGGGGTGGAGCCAGCTTGACAGGTCCTGGGAGTGGGGAGGAGTCTCCAAAGGCAGAGGGGCCTGGGCCCCCAGGTGACCGAGCCGAGAGGAGCTGCTCTGTGACTTCATATCCTGGGGTGTCCCGTGGGGTGGGGGGGCGGTTGTTTCACCAGGTCCTCCACAGAGACCCCCAGCACAGGTGCACCCCCTGCCCAGAGGCAGCAGAAGGCCGGGCCTGCCGCCAAGTTTGACACGCCCAGCCCTGACCGGCAGCTGCCCAGCCCTCCAGCCCCACATCTGGGTCCACACCCCGTGTATCCCCTGCTCCCAGCAGCGCCCCCCCCAGGGCCGCAAGGAGCAGCAATAAACCCTCACTCTTCTGCTGCCAGGCTGAGCCCCCCAAGATGGGAGCAACGGCCCAGGTGGGGCGGGGACCATGCCAGGCGGCAGGTGGTGTCCCGGTGGGGAGTAAGAAGTTTATTCCCGGGTCTATGCTCTTTCCGCCCCCCCCCCCCCCCCCCCCCCCCCCCCCCCGCAATGGGCTGAAGTGGGAGAATCTTCCTATTCTTGCTAATACCTTCTTCTTAAAAGCAAAGAGAGAGCCGGTGGGGCTCAGAGCCCTTGGCAGCCGGAGATCCTGCCAGAACATCACAATATTCGGTTTCCGCAGGATGTGTTTTTACAGTTTCCTCTACGGTGACAAGTGATGCTGATTCTCCAGTTATGCTAGTTGACATTCTGCAGAAGCTACATTATTTAGAAGTCGGTTGACTGAGAAAAAAGCATGAATTAAATAACAATACAAGTAAACAGAAAATGTGACAGGAGCCAGAGAGACGTGTCAATGACAGAAGTTTGGAAATGGCAGCTCCGAGGCAAGATGATTGTCGCCTTCTGGGTCAGGAGCTGCTCGTGTTATGTCTTCTTGGGCTTCTCTTGCCTTGGACCTGGGCCCAGGGGGTTTCGGAAGCCAGAAACAAGGATTTCTGTATTAAACAAGCGCATGGCACTTTCCGGGGGGGGTGCTGACTGCTTTGCTAATATTACCGCATTTCAGCCTCCCGAACCAGGAGATCAGTGCTGTTGGACTCAGTTATAGGGGAGGCAACTGAGGCAGTTGAGGTGAGCTAACTGCCCAGGGGTCAAGCCTGGGTTTGGACCCAGGCTGGCTGGTTCCAGAGTGTGTGCCGTGAGCTCCCCCCGAGGTGCCGGCTTCCCAGCGGGGATGCTCAGCAGCTCCCTAGCCACACTGCCATTTTGTCCCCATGTAGCCTTTTCACATGCGTCTCCGGGCAGAGGGTGCTCTGCAGAAAAGCCTCAAGACTCTTAGGGTACACGGGGGCTGCGGCATCGAGTGGCGCACCTGTGTTTTGGGGGCTGGGGGAGAGGCAGAGCTCTTGGGTGGCCTCCCGCCCTCATGTTATCTATCACGTCCTTCCCAGGCTTGCCAGCTGGGGGGGGGGGGTGCTCTTCTCCTTCTTGGAACGTTTTCTGCTGCCAGACACCACCCAGGACATGGGGGACAGTGAGTGGGGTCCTTGGGGGGAAATAAGAGTGAGGTTGTGGTGACAAAACCACGGGGGGCGGCGCCTGGGTGGCTCAGTCATTAAGCGTCTGCCTTCGGCTCAGGTCATGATCCCAGCGTCCTGGGATCGAGCCCCGCATCAGGCTCCCGGCTCCGCGGGAAGCCTGCTTCTCCTTCTCCCACTCCCCCTGCTTGTGTTCCCTCTCCCGCTGTGTCTCTCCCTGTCAAATAAGTGAATAAAATCTTAAAACACACACACACACACACACACACACACAGAGGGAAAGCTTAGAGAAAGCCCAGAAGTGCTGGAGTCCCGGGGGGGCTGGGAAAGCCTGTCCTCGGTCTCTGACAGGCTCTAGCTCTTCCCCCCCCAGCTCCAGCTGGGGGTCTGCCAGTCTGTGCAAGTAGCAGGAGGCCCCTCACCCACAGAGAGCCCTGGAGGGCTGTGGTCAGTGACCCGAGGCCAGTGCGGGGAGCTGACAGCATGGCCTCAGATCATCCTATGGGACCTCCCCGTCCCTGTACTAGCCCAGGGCCTCAAAGCCTGGGCTGCAGGTCCCCTGAACACATGCCCAGCCCCTGGGGAGGCACATCTGTCTTTTGCACTCATGGGCCCTTGGCCTAAAGCCCCTTCTCCTGGCTGCCTGTACCCTGGAGGTCTTGCCTCTCTTCCTGTTTCCACCCAGAGTCTGAGCAGCAGCCCCCCTCACGGGCCACCTGCCTCCTCCCTTCCAGATGAATACACAGGCCCCTCGCCCCATGCCCTTCTTCCCTCAGGGCCCTCCCTGCCCACAAACTGGCCTTGGCCCTTGGCCCTGGGGCTGAGGAAGTGTGATGTGCTGAAAGGAAATCAGGTTGTTGATGAGCAATGATCCCTAATGAAATGTGAAACATCCAGGCTGCCAGGGCCACTTCCTCAGGCGCTGGTGACACCGTAGTCCTTGTCAGCGTCACCCAGACAGTGTGTGACGGCCCAGGGCCCTGGACAGCCAGCCTGATGTGCTTTCATGTGCTGGGTGGACTGCACGGCTGGGTCCTAGGGAGGAGGCCTGGCCCTTGCTTCAGTGACCCTGGGTCTGAAACCTTCCAGCGGGATGGCAACCCAGCCCAGGGCGGGGGCTGGGAGGGGTGGCGGGGGGTCTCCCACGTGCCTGCAGGAACCCCCAGCTCCACAAGCAGGGTCAGGCACCTCCCTGATGCTCCCATATCCCTGATCTTTAGCATTTACCACCGCCTTTACATCTGCATCAAATACTTGCAGGTGCTTACTTTTACTATGTGCAAGTCGTGGTCTAAATGCTCTACTGAGCCTCAAAACGACCCATGAGACAGGAACTACTCTTATAACTCTCTTTTTACAGAGACAGAAAATGAGGCATGGAGAGCTGAAGTCACGGAGCTGGTAAGAGGTGGAGCCAGAAGCAAGCCGGGGCAGTCGGGCTCCAGAGCCCCGTGCCCTTGACTTTGGTGCCAGGACCTCCATCCTGGCTGACCGTCTCCTCCTTGTCTGAGCATCTGCTCTATTCACCTTTACGTCCACAGTCACCGGCGTAGGACCCAGGTCCTTAATGAAGATTGGTGCTCGAAATGATGGAGGGACGGACAAACGAGGGCCGGTGTATCCTATGTGTTGCAAGAGTCATGGTGGGGTCTCGGTGTAGAAACTCATTCCCATTCTTGCGGTTTAGACATTCCGCCAGGTCTCAGTCTGTGGCTTTCCCTGCCCATCTGTCCCATGCCCTTTACATCTTATACATATTCCTTTCCTACTTTGCCATTTCTTAGCTTCTCAATCCACTTGGATTTGGGGAGGGGGAGAGAGAAACGAGTGCCCTGCTGGCCCTCTGGAACCTCACGCCCACCTTCATGCCCCGAGTGATGCCACCGGGCAGGTTCCTGAAGTCAGGCTCCTTAGCTGGGGAAGAAGTGGCTGAGTGGGTTCCAGCTGTAGCTGAGCTGATGTCGATGAAGAGCTGATTTGGGATCTACCTGCTGCCAGGTGGAAGGGGTGCGTGTTGGGGAGTGGGGGAGAGGGGGGCAGTGAGGAACATGTCCCCAGGCATCTGTTTCTATGGCTCTCTGGGCAAAGAGCACATTCTAGCTCGGCCCTGGCAGGGACATGCATGCCATCACCCTCCCGTGTCATCCAGCTCCTTGCGCCATTGCCTGATGCGGCAGCGGACAGAAGTCGACATGACAGGGCACTCCATGTTCGTGCCTTCTGACACACTGTCCCTCCTTTATTCAGCAAACACTGAGCAGGTGTCTCCTGTGTGCAAGCAGGGCTTGGGTGCTGGGGGGGTGAAGGATGAGGCAAGTTTCCATCTGGAAGGAGCTTATATTTTGGTGAGGAGGTGGTGGTGTCAATAACAACCAAGCCCCTCTTTGGAGACCCTCTCTGAGGAAGTGGGAGGGGTGGGAGAGTAGTGGCTATGGAGGAGAATGGTCTAGGGCCTCTTGACCTTGAACGGGCATACAAATTCCTGGGGGATCTTAGTAAATGCAGATTTTGACTCAGGAGGTCTGGAGTGGGACCTGAGATTCCGCATTTCTACAAGCTCCTGGATGCCGCTGATGCTCTTGGTCCATGGGCCACACTTTGAGTAGCGAGGGAAGAGGGAAGCCACAGTTTCCTGCTACACCCTTGCTTCTGTGCTGAGGGTGATGTGGGCACCCGTGGGAACCCCACTGGGGTTCTGATGGAGGTGCTGCCCGCCCCGACGCCCAGCGGCAGACCTGAACCTTGTTGGTGGGCCAGCCAGGCTGTAGGTCCCTACCGCCCAGCATGTCACTGGCCTTTCGTGCCACCGCAGAGAGAAAGCGCTGGGGGCTGGGTTTGCCTGGGTGGGACAGCGCCCATCAGCTTTGGAGCTGGGGTAGGGGAGACCCTTCTTCAGAACTGCGGGGGCTGGCTCTGTTCCAGGGTGTGGGGGGAGGGGCTCAGTCAGAGGAGGTCATCAGGTTTCAGGGTTTGCAGTAACGTCCCGGTGAGTACAGAGACCTGAGTGTGGAGTGAGTACACATGGGGGATGCCCGGAACCCTTGATTTTCTCAGGGCAAATGACTCAGCAGCATCACGGCCACTGCCCTGTTGCTTGGCTCCCTGTTGCTTGGTTCTTTCTGGGTCAAGGTCAAGGCCCCCTGACGGTTGCAGAGGCTCAGGACCCGGTCAGGTGCAGCCATCCTCAGAAGCAAGCCAGGAAACACCTCCCCATCCACGGAGCTTCGAGGGCTCTCAAGACAGAAGATGTGTGTGGGGAGGTCTGCTGACCCCTGGTTAATAGGGGTCCAGCCTGTGACGGAGACAAGCTTGCTCTGTAGGGGGCCAGGGGCCAGGACACTGCCCCGTTACGGGAAAGAGACACTTCAAGATTCCGACACACTGTACGTGCCATCAGGATCTTCAGAAGAATTGCACATTAAGATTCTTCTTCTGGAGAGACTTTACCAGGCCCGGCGTGTCATTCTGTGGGTGGGTCATGTCAATTCACCTGCTCACATTTATTGGATCTACGCCGTCCTCAGCATCCGCAGCTCAGGCCTGGTCCTGCGCCTGGCAAGAGCCTCTTACTGGTTTTCTTCCTTCCAGCCCACCTCGTCCGAGTCCATCCCCACACTGTGGCCAAGAAGATCTTTCAAAGCTGAAAAGCTTGCTGTGTTCCCCACTTGCCGGAGATGCTGCTCATGGCCCGAGGGGCACCCCCAGGCCCCAGTCCTGCTGCGGTCCTCCAAGTCCTCCTGGGGCCAGCTCCTCTTCTCCACCCCTCCTTCCCAGGCTCAGGAACTTTGCCCATTTCCAGAACACTCATCTCACCTGCCCTGCCCAGCCCTCAGACCTGCACGCTCTCAGTTCTGCAGTGAGGCTCCCATACCGTTAATGTCTTCTGCTTTGTCCCGCTGCGTGTCGGGTCCAGCTGACATGGCGTGATCAGACCGTGTTGTGACAATTTTTTTACATTGGTCTCCCCCTGGGTGTGCTTCCTTGCTGACTCATGTTGGGTCCCCAGGGCCCAGTTTGGGGCCTGAACCCTGGTAGGCATTTAGTATGTGTTTGGGAAGCTGAAGTGATGACAAATTCTCCCACTGCCTTGAGGATCTGAGACTGGGTAGGTGGAGGGAAATTGCTAGAAAACAATGTCAAGAACTAAATGGAATGCTGAAACATGTGTATGAGTCTCCTAAGGCTGCTGGAACAAAGTACCACAAACTACAGCAGATGTTTATTCTGTTCACGGTTCTGAAGACCGAAGTCCAAAATCAAGGTGTCTGTCTGCAGAGCCATGCTCCCTCCAAAGACTCTAGGGGATAATCTTCCAGTTTCTGGTGCCTCCCGGCACTCCTTGGCTGTGGCAGCAAAACTTCGATCTCTGCCTTCGTCCTTATATGACCTCTTTTTCTCCTTGGACATCTCCTCCATGTGTCTCTTATAAGGACACTTGCCATTCATTAGATTTAGGACCCACCCGGATAACCCAGGATGTTCTCATCAATAGACCTTTGGTTCAAATAAAATCACCTTCACAGGATCTGGAGATTAGGGCGTAGACATCAGGCCGCCCGCTTTGGGAAGGGCCAGTGGACAAGGCCAAGGGTTGCAATGGGATTCCAACAGACTTTCTAGGCCTTACAGTTCTTGCATTGGGTCAGAGCTCGGACGGGTGCATGGGGAGGAGGGGTGCACTGGAGAACGAGGCAGACCTTCACACTCGAGCACTCTGCAGCCCGGACCCACTTGAGGAAATAAAGCACGGGTATGAGACCGTCTGATCAAAATCCTGCCTCCCAGAAAGCGCAGGCTCAGCCCCACACCCTCTTCCACCATCTCCCCTCCCCGTCCCAGAGCCTCCCAAGACCTTGTTAAACCATAGCGGTTTAGGGGCGCCTGGGTGGCTCAGTCAGTTAAGTGTCTGCCTTCGGCTCAGGTCATGATCTCAGGGTCCTGGGATCGAGCCCCAAGCTGGGCTCCCTGCTCAGCAGGGAGTCTGCTTCTCCCTCTCTCTCTGTCCCTACCCTCAACCCATGCTCTCTCTCTCTCTCCAATAAATAAATAAAATCTTTTAAAAAAGCAAACAAAAAAAATCCATAGAGGTTTATGGAACAACGATTCAAGCGGGCAGAGGAAGGAACAAAAGCCCTCCCTTATGTAAACTGAGGAAGGGCGCAAGAAAACACAGCCACATTATTTTCAATCAAGTGAGTATAACATCAGTATCAAAATCTGAAAGGAAGGAAGGAAAGAGGGAGGCTGGGGGTGGGGTAAAAAATCACAGCCCAGCGTCACGTGAACATTCGTGAAAAACTAAAGAAAATATTAACAAGCAGAATCCAGCAGCGCGTTAAAGGAATAACACAACTTGTCTCAGCATGTCCCCTCCTGGAACGAAAGGGTGGTTCAGCATATTTTGGAAAATTCATTAATATAATTCAGGAAATTCATGAATGTAATATATCATATTCGTGGGTTTAATAAGAAAAGTCATACCGTGAACTTCAGAGGTGCTGAAAAGGCATGTGATAGGCTCAACAACCATTTTCTTTAAAAGATTTTATTTTTTTAAGTTTTATTTATTTAAGTAATCTCTCCACCCAACGTGGGACTCAAACTCACAACCACTGAGATCAAGAGTCGCATGCTCTACCAATAGAGCCAGCCAGGTGCCTCATGGTCTGTCTTTTTAAATCAAGAATGGTTGTTGAGGGGCACCTGGCTGGCTCCATAAGTGGGGAGCGTGTGACTCTTGATCTCAGGGTTGTGAGTTCAAGCCCTACGTTGGGTCAGAGATTACTTTAAAAAAATAAAATCTTTTAAAAAATATTTATTTATTTGAGGGGGGAGGGGTAGAAGGAGAGGGAGAGAGAGTCCTTTTTTTTAAAAAAATATTTTATTTATTTATTTGACAGAGAGAGAGAGAGAACATGTGCCAGGGGGAGAGGCAGAAGCAGACTCCTCGCTGAGCAGGGAGCCCGATTCAGGACTCAATCCCAGGATCCCGGGACCACGACCTGAGCCCAAGGCAGATGCTTAACTGACTGAGCCACCCAGGCGCCCCAGGAGACAGAGTCTTAAGCAGACTCCACGCTGAGCATGAGCCTGACATGGGGCTCGATCTCATGACCCTAAGATCATGACCCGAACCAAAACCCAGAGTCACATGCTTAACTGATTGCACCACCCAGGTGCCCCATAAATAAAATCTTTTTTAAAGAAAACCATGGAAGAATTCCCTTATCACCACGGAATAGAGAGGCCATTTTAATAATGATGCAAAATCCAAAAGTCAAATAAGAAAAGATTAAAAATTTGATGACAAAAAAGTTTACAAAAAAAAATATCAATAACGATAGCACAATAACAAAGTCAAAAGACAGACTGGAAAAAATACCGGCAACTTTCACCACAGGCCAAGAGCCAACCTTCCTACTATCTAAGGGCTTATAGAAATTGGTACGGAAAAAAAAAAAAAGAAAAAAGAAATTGGTACAGAAACCACAAACTGCAATCAGAAAATTGATAAAGAATGTGAAGTAGTTCACAGAAAAAGAAATGCAAATACATCTTAAATACATTAAAAGTTGCTCAACCTCACAAGAAAATAAATGCAAAAGTCAGACTAATTAATTTAGTGAAACATTCTGGAGGCTTGGCAGCTATAATCTGAGGCTGCCTGCATCCCTCCCCTGCACCCATGGCCCCCTCCACCTGCGAAACTTTGGGCCTGGGGGGCGCCGGGTATGCGTAAGGGGCAGGGAATACTGCAGTCCCGGGTATGACCAGCAAGTGGCGCAGCTGCACCAAGCCCTGCCCCAAGCAACCCCAGAAAAACAGAAAACCCAAATTAAAAATTCCTTGGCCTGGGAGCAGACAATCAGTTGGAGATTCCGGGAGCCTTCTGGCAAATCTGGGAGGTTTGACCTTCTGCTGTAAGCAAAGCCTAGGGGCGTCCATGACAAGCAAAGGCAGGGGAGAAGAGAACATTTTTTATGCATATGGAAAAAGGAAATAGAGACAAGAATTCACTCACAGGTGCCATGGATTTCAGCAGCTCCCCTGAGCCCCACAATTTTCTAAATGAGGCTGGGTCCCAGCGCACCAGAATCACCTGGGGGCTTATTTTTAAATGCAAATTCTGGGGCCTCCCCTTGTGGCAGGACCTGCCAGCACTCCTGGGGTTTTGGACCCATGCTCAGGTTTGAACCAGGTTGCCACCAACATGGCAACATGCCTGGCATGGGCCAGAAATCAGGGGCCGGAAATGGGAGGCCTCAAAGTCACTGCCCTCGGAGGCCAGACTTCCCCTGTGAAGATGCTATTTGCACACACATGGCATAAAGCCCAGTTCTTCCATGTGAGATTCAGCCTTTGGGCTTCTGGACTAGGGCTCTGCCCAATCAGCCCCTTGCTCATGGCCTCCTGCTCTGATTTGGGTTGGTTCTCTCTCCACTTCTCTCTACTCAACTGTTTTAAAATTCATAAGGAGGGGCGCCTGGGTGGCTCAGTGGGTTAAGCGTCATGATGTCCGGGTCCTGGGATCGAGTCCCTGGGGGCTCCCTGCTCAGTAGGGAGTCTGCTTCTGTCTCATAAATAAATAAATAAATAAATAAATAAATAAATAAATAAATAAAATCTTAAAAAATAAAATAAAATTCATAATGAGTTCTTGCCCAGAGAGGCCCAGTATGGCAATAGCCCTGGCTTTGAAATCCAGGCCCAGAACCCCCGCTCCTCGGCCGCCTGGCTGGGTGCCACAGTGGCTGGATTCTCCAAGCCCTCTGGGAAGTTCAGTGTCCAGATGCCTACCCACACCTCATCCACACTTCTAGCACTCATCAGACTTCTATCCGGAACGGACTCAGCCCATTCCTCTCCTAGCCTGGGAGAGATGACTTCCGGCTCCCTGGCTGGCCCTAAGTCTGACCCCAATTCTGAACTCCAGCCTTCTGCTGGGATTTGGTCCATAACAGGCCAGAGACCACATGGCAGCTGGCCAGGGGCCCTGGAGAGAGCTCGGGCTTCCGTGTCTGGTTCTAATCCTCACTCTGCTGTGTGACCTGGGCTCTCTGAGCCTCGGTTTCCTTGTCTGGAGGAATTAGCACCAACTCTCTTGCGCAAGGGCCGCTAGGAGGAGCTAAGGAGAGGGTACGGACCACACGGTCAGCACAGAGCCCAACACACCGCAAGCCTGCAGTGTCAGCAACAGCTGCTACTAAGAAGTTCGGCTGAGGGGGAGTGCTGGGGAGAGGGCCGCCTCTGCACCTCCTCACACCAAGCTGGGCTGGAGTTAGACCCTGGGTCAGGGAGGTATGACTTCACTCACTTTCCCAGTCTGCACACCGGCTCTGCTCCAGGTCCACGAGGGGCTCCGAATGGATGTCAAGGGATCACAGCCATGCTTTCCACCCTGGGGGAGCTTCCAGTCTAATAAAGGCAACCTGGAACCTGGAAATAGAAGCTTCCCAAAATAGTGAGTCTGCAAGCTGGTCTCCTGTGCTGCCTGGCAGGAGGCTCGCAGTAAGGAGGGAATGAGCACAGTCCTGGGCCCTCTGGCCTGCTGCCTCCACGCTGGGAGTCCACTCGCTTCCCTGCAGCCTCAGGGCCAGCTAGGGAGGGCCCTGCCCAGTCCCCCACCCAGTCCCCGCCACTGTGCTGTAGCAAAATGGCCTGAATCTCCGTTCAGCACGGTTGAAGCTCAGGTCAACAGTTTCCTGATTTGAAGGGCCACATGTAGAGGGATCTGAAAGTTCGGTTTAGGAATGTGAGCAGGCCCCCTGCAGAGAGCTGCCCAAGCCTCCCTCAGTAGCTAGACCTACTTTCCTGCCCAGGAGCCCACGCTGAGATTGAACTTTAACCAAGGCCACGGCCGGGTGCCACTTCCCTCCACAACTGGAGCTCAGTAATATCACAGATTAGTGCATCTTACTTGTTTTTCACACCTGCTTGATCTTTTACTCTTGGTGCTGGAGAACCAGGGCGCCTCGGATGCCCCAGGCAACCTGGGCACAGTGAGCTTTGTCCCTGATGTCCCCTCTCCAGAGGGGTGGGGCACCCAAGCGTCATTCCCAGAAACAGGGTTTCCTGAGAAAAGGAGGAGTTTCTTCAAAGCATCCGGGGCATCTCACAACTGACTCGACCAGTTGCTAGCCCGCACTCCCAACCCAACTGCAGGCTAGCGAGGGCAGAAGGTCCGATGGCCCAGGGTTCCGGCACTTGCTAGTGGTTCAGCAGCCGGACACTCGCGGCCTCCCTGACCTTTGGGAAGGCCGCCCTGGCTGCCCACAGCTCTGTCCATGGCTTTCGCTGAGCTCCTGGAGCGAGCAGGGGGAGTGGGTCTCTTCCAGGCCCTGCAGGTCTTCACTCTCCTCCTTCCCTCCCTGTTGGTGCCCTCCCAACTGCTGATGGAGAACTTCTCGGCCGCCGTGCCCAGCCACCGATGCTGGGTGCCCCTCCTGGACAACAGCACTGGCCAGGCCAGTGTCCCCGGGGCCCTGGGCCCCAAGGACCTCCTGACCGTCTCCATCCCCCCGGGCCCCAACCATGAGCCCCACCAGTGTCGCCGCTTCCGCCAACCACAGTGGCAGCTCCTGGACCCCAACGCCACGGCCACCAACTGGAGCGAGGCTGCCACAGAGCCGTGCATGGATGGCTGGGTCTACGACCACAGCACCTTCACCTCCACCATCGTGTCAGAGGTAAGGGCCTCCCCCCACCAACCCCCCGGCTCTCTTACCTGGCCACCCGCCCATGCCTGGAAGGATTGCACCGGTTCCGCCAGCGCTACTGAATGAGATGTTACTCCCTCAACACATATTTACTCACTGCTTATGAAGGTCCAGACCCTGATCTGAGGCTGGGGTCCCAGGATAAGCAAGGGAGGCTTTGAGGAGCTGCTGTTCCGCTGGCAGCTTCAGAATGGGTCAACATTTAACCCCGCCCCAACAGGAGAGTGGCAGGCACTGTTCCAGAGGCTTTCCCCATGGTCTCCCTCCAGTCTCACGAGGGGGGTCTTGTTGTCTGCATCTGGTTAGGAACAAAACAGAAGCACAGTGAGGGAAATAAGTTGCCCAGGACAACAGCTCCAACACTCCAGCGCCCGCCAGGAGCCGGAAGCTGGGTCTCCATTACATCCTGTTCTGCCACTATGAAGGAGAAAAGCAGGTTCTGTGAGCAAGGAGGAGAGGCAGGTGGGGAAGGCCTCTCTGGAGGTGAGACCTGGATTAGGAGACAAGGTCACGTGAAGGTGTGGAGAGAGCCCAGTGGGAACAGAAGTCCAGGTCTGGGGTGTGGAAGGAGCAGAAGGAGGCCCAGTGTGTCTGGGCACAAGGGGTCAGGGGCCGGCAGGATGCAAAGAAAGTGGGTGAGGTGCACTTTCTTCAAGTGCAAAGGAAAGTCACTGGAGGCTTTGGGGCAAGGAAGTGAGGTGATCTGCTTTGCATTTTCCAGTTATCACTTTGCCTTGTGGGGACAGGGGGTTCCTGCTTCTGTGGGCCTGGCAAGAGAGGCGGAAACGGAATGAAGCTGTCAGGTCTTGGTGGAGGGCTGCTTGGTGGGGGGTGTTCAGGTCATGGATGCCCAGACCCGGGCAGGAGGCACTCAAAAATCATGGTGGCATGTGCTCAGCACTCTCTGCTCATCCCGGCAGCCCTGTGAGGGAAGCAGCTGCAGGGCCCCCCTTCTGGGTGAGAAACCAGGCTCAGCAGGTACAGGAACCCCCCCCGGGCTCACCCAGTGAGCGATCCACAGAGTTAGAACCCCAGCCTGTGGTTCAGTCCCTTGTGCTCCGCCGCCCACCTCCGTCCACTCGGAGTGGCCGAGTCCCGTGTGTGCCATGCAGCTAGCTGAGAGGACAGAGCTGAACCCCCCTCCACCGCCCAGCACACCCCTTCCACCTCTGTCGCCTGGCCTGAGGGAGCCCCCCGGACCCAGGCTGACCAGGCTCCACATCCCCTGAGCCCAGCCATCATGCCTGCCTTCTCTTCCAGTGGGACCTAGTGTGTGACTACCAGGGCCTGAAGCCCCTGGGCCAGTCCATCTACATGGCCGGTGTCCTGCTGGGGTCCCTCTCCTGGGGACTCCTCTCTGACCGGTGAGTATGTTCTCTCCTCCTCGACTCCTCCTCGTCAGAACGAGCACCATGGGGACAGAAGTACAGAAATGGCCCATGAATGTCCCCAGGGAGCAGTGGTGGCCAAGAGGCCCACTTAAGCTTACGCCACACTGTGCGAGATCCCCTCAAACACCGCGCTCTCTCCTTTGGCGACACCAACCGTCCAGAGCACCTCTCGTGTGCCAGGCGCGGTACAGGCCCTGCCCTCAGGGAGCCCACAGTCTTCTGGGGAGAAACAGACCCCTCTTTCTTCTTCGTTGTCATCGTCTTCTTCATTTTTTAAAAAAGATTTTATTTACTTATTTATTTGTTTGTTTGTTTGTTTCAGCGAGAGAGAGCATGCGAATGAGCATGGGGGGGTGGGGCAGAGGGAGAGGGAGAGGGAGAAGCAGGCTCCCCACTGAGCAGGGAGCTCCATGTGGGGCTCTGGGCTCGATCCCAGGACTCTGGGATCCTGACTTGACCCGAAGGCAGGTGCTTAACTGCTTTAACCGCTTGACCGACAGGGCCACCCAGGCGCCCCCCACCCCTCTTTCTTCTAACTCCAAGTACTTGGCACATCGGGAAGTTGAAACCCTCCTCCCCCCCCCCTAGCCCCCCCCCCCCTGTCTCCCTCCCCCCCCTTTGGGGGGGGTCCCCCCCCCCCCCAGCCCAGTCCCTTCTCTTGGCCAGCTGCCCACCCCCGCTGCTTGAGGCCCTGCCACCGAGCACCAGTAACGCTTACGTTACGCCCACTCGGCTGGTAAAGCCAGCTGCCTGCTTGGAGTTTGCACGCGGAGGAGCATTTGCCTCACATTTGCCGCGGCCAACGCTGGACTCCTGACCCTCCACCGCCAGCCCAGCCCCTCCGCACCAGACTCCACCCGGGAAAACGGCCCCCTGGCCCACGGCACACACCCAACCCTGGAGCCAGCCCTGTTCTCCCACCCTCACCCCTAGATCCAGCCCCACGCCCCTCTCCTCCACACTGCCCTCTTACCCAAACCATCTGCCTCTCTTGCCCGGGCAGGCCCTGGCCCCCTCCAGGGTCTCTTGCCTCCATTCCGAGTGACTTTCAAAAACCTGTATGTGGATCTGGTTGATGCCAGCCTGAAGTCCTCCCGGCCCACCACACTGAGGACAGTTCCTGCCCCCCACCCCGTCCCCCTCCACCCCTGCTTGGCACTTGGCTTCTCTCCCACAGCCATGCCGGCCCCTCCTGGAGCACCCTCGGCATCCTGGCTGCAGAGCTCCGAGGTGGCCAGTGGCTGAGCCTCGCTCTGAAGGTTCTCCTTGTGGTCTCTTTGTGCCCAGCGCGCAGGCAGCCCCCTGGCCACGCCTGCTTTCCTTCCTCACTGCACCTGCTCTGACAGTACTCGGTCACTCACTCCTTGCTCACCTGCTGTGTGCGTCCCCACGAGACGTAGCTCCAAGAAGGTAGGGGCGCGGTGTCCCCAGCTTCCAGCACGCAGCACACACTCAGTCATTATTTAGTGAATGCACAAACGGCTTTCCCACTTTCTCCTGACCGTGAGGGCTCAGGGATCTGACCCTGGGTTCCCATCCCCACCTCTCTTTCCCTTGTTCCCTAGAAGGCGGGTGTGTTGCTTCTCTGGGCCTCCATTTCTTCCTGTATGTGGGGACCTGGCTCTGTCCATGGGGTTGTGGGTTAACCACGGACAGAGCTTGGGCCAGGGCCTGGAACGGGGAGGGCTCCTCGTGCTGTGGTTCTGCTACCATCGTCATCTGTGGGCCTTATTTAATCCTGAGTGTGGTGGGGGGCCCGAACAGTGGGGAAGGACATGGTCCAGGTGGCACTTTCCAAGGACAGCTGCCGTGCAGCTCTGGCTCATTCCCCAGGGGCCGTCCACACCGGGAGCCAAATCACCGTCGGTCTGTAGCTTATCCAGTGAGCCTGGCATCAGGAACTGGTGTCAGCATCCAGACCTCGCCCTGGGTCTGGGCCAAATGTCCTTGTTCCTGGGCACTGCTCAGACAGACGGGCCAAGCGTGGCCCACATCTCTCCCATTGGACCAATGCACACTTTAGCTAAATGCGGGCCATGGTTTGGGCTAAGCCAGCCTTGGGGCCGTAGTGGCATGGTGGGTGTGCAGGTGGACGGCTGAGGGCCCGACACGGGTTGTCTCCCGGGAGCTCCAGTCCCAGTGCGCAGACCGGCGGGGAGCTGTCCAGTTTGCCCAAGGCCACGTGCGCTCAGCCTCCCGGCCGCGCCGCCCCCTCGCTCGGCATCATGGTTTTCACAACTCTGAGGCTGTCATCATGCCTACCCCCATTGCACAGACGGGGAATGGTGGCTCAGAGACTTTGAGTCCTGTGCCCAGGGTCACCCAGGCAGGACAGAGCTGGGCTCAAACCCAGACTTCTGAGGCCAAAGTCCATCTTTGTTCAGTTTTTACTTAAATTCCAGTTAGTTAACATGCATTGTAATATGAATTTCAGGTGTACAATACAGTGATTCAACCATAGCCCATTCTTTTTTTTTTAAGATTTTATTTATTTATTTGAGAGAGAGCAAATGAGAGAGAGAGCAGGGAGAGAGGCAGAGGGAGAGGGAGAAGCAAGCTCCCCGCTGAGCAGGGAGCCCGATGCGGGGCTCAGTCCCAGGACCCCGGGATCATGACCTGAGCTGAAGGCAGACACTTAACCGACTGAGCCACCCAGGCGCCCCAATCAAAGCCCATTCTTGACCCTGAGATGACGCTGGCCCTGAGATCGAGGCGTCTGCCCTTTTTATAACAAGCACACTGGGAGCATGCTCCTGGGAGATCCCCGGGGGGTGGGGTATGGTGCTGCCTGCACTAAGGTGCCCCAGCAGATGCCCCACCCTCTCGAACCCTCCTTTCCCTTGAAGCACCCGCCTCCAGGCCCAAGTCCCCAGGGCCCCTCTCCAGGCCCCCACGGTGCTTGTCTCCCAACACAGGTTCGGGCGGAAGCCAGCGCTGAGCTGGTGCTGCCTGCAGGTGGCTTTGGCCAACACCAGCACCATCTTTTCTTCCAATTTCCTCATCTACTGTGGCCTCCGGTTCCTGAGCGCTTTTGGAGTGGCCGGCATCATCATGACCCCGGTGACACTCAGTGAGTCTCTCCCTCGGCTGCGCCTGCCCTGGTGGTGGTTGGGGGCGGGGATGGGGCCCGAGGCCACTGTTCAGCCCTTACCTGCCTGTCTGCATCACGTTTCAGTGGCGGAGTGGACCACAACCCGCAGGAGGGCCGTCACCATAACAATGCTGGGATGTTCCTATAGCCTGGGCCAGTTGACCCTGGGGGCCTTGGCCTTCACCCTGCGGGACTGGCGGGCTCTCCAGCTGGCCGTGTCGATGCCCTTCTTTGCCATCTTCCTGATCTCCTGGTTGGTACAATGTGGGGCCTTTGCTCTTGGGGAGGACGCCACTTGTTAGGAGGGAGATTTGGGGGGCGAGGGTGCCCCTCACCCCCACCACCCTGGCCGGCCGTGGATCCCGAGACGCTGAGAGCCACGTAGGGCAATGATGTGTGTGGAACCCCTGCTCAGGAGAGACATCTCAGGGGTTCAGAGTTCCGGGGTGGACGTTTTAGCCAGATGTCTCAGGCCCCCACCCGTCCCGCTGGCTCTCGGGCCTTCCCCTCCTCGGCACTAGCTGCCCCCCACCTGCTAGCCCCTTTCCTTCACGTCACTTGCCCACCCCTGGCCCGTGGGGTCCTGAGTCAGTGAGGACTGGCGTTAGATATGAAAGGATACCATCATCACGATTATTTGGGGTGCTGCAACACTCCCTGAGGTCTGGAAACACGTGGTTGGGTGAGGGACAGGGGACCAAACCCAAATTCATGACCCTGTAAGTTCTTTCGTGTCCATGAACCAGGGTTGGGGGGACCTGTGCCCCGTTAAGTCTACTGTGGGGTATAGAGAGTAGCAAGGACTCATTCATTCCTTCTCAAGTATTTACTGCCCCATGCCAGACACGGTTTTAGGCCCCGGGGGCACATTAGCAAAGAAAACAGATCAAAAGCCACTGACCACGTGGAGTTTTATCCATAACAACAGGATCAGTAAGTGAGGAGGAAGACATCCCATAATCACACTTATTAGGCTGCTCTAGTCACCCTGGTTGGGTGCGTCCCAGGTGCTGTTAGTCACCCCAGATGTGTATTCACTTCTTCTAATGAGGAAGATGATAAGATGACCACCATTTTCAGAGGAGGGACTGAGGCCCAGAGAGGTTCAGTGACTCACTGTAGGCCACACAGCCAGTAAGTGCCAGAGGCAGGATTTGAACCCAGGCAGGCTGGCTCTTTGAACCACTAGGCAGGCGGCCTCCGGACGGATCCAAACAGAGCTGAGCCCCTCCGGGCTGGTAAAATGCCAGTCCTCTCACCCAGGAGATACCTCTCCCTGCTATCTGCCCCAAGGCTGGGAAGAAGCAGGCTACTTTTATAAAACCACTCAGTTCTGGCTGGGGATGTGTTTAGTGCATGCGTGCGTGCGTGCGTGCGTGTGTGAGATTCAGCATGATGTGAGCTGTCACAGAAATGGTCTCAGCATCACCGTAGGCTCAGGCAGCCGTGCGTGGGCCGTGCGCGAGCCCCCGGCAGCCGGGAAGCCAGATGGGGTGGCTCGGAGGAGAGAGGGCGGCCAGGCATTGGGACTCAGCTTTACTGGGTACCAAGGGAGCCCACCAGTCTTGCATCCTGGCCCCAGCCGTGCAGAGGGGAGAGCAGTTGCCGTCTCTCTCCCACTGCCGCTGGGGGAGCGGCTGCCCACGTCCCACTCCTGACCTGACGAGGAGGGCCCTGGACGCGGGAAGAGCGCAGGGGCCCCGGCAAGCGCCTGCGTCTTTAACAGGTGGCTGCCGGAGTCTGCCCGATGGCTGATTATTGTGGGCAAACCAGAACAAGCGCTCCAGGAGCTCAAAAAGGTGGCCAGGATAAACGGCCACAAGGAAGCCACAAAGTCACTGACCGTCGAGGTGAGATGCCCCTGTTTGTGACCCAGACTGTGGGACGTGGCAGGGAGAGGACAGCCACTGATGTCTTGTCACCAGCTCCACCGCTACCCGCCCGATAACAGCTGTGACAACCCCCAGCTTGCTTGTCGGCGGCTTCCACCCACATGCATTGCATGCTCACCTCGTAGGGTTTCTTGGTGTGTTTGGGGGAAACTGCATGTGCTTCTCTGAAGGTGATTATCTCAAGGAAGTAGGTGTGGGAGGATGTGCAGCAGAAACAAAACACAGCCTGGGGGTGGGAGGATCAGGGAAGGCTTCCAGGAGGAGGTGAGCCAACGAAGACTGAGCTGAGCACGGGGCAGGTGGGGCCCAGAGGGGCAGGAAGAGTCTGGATGGGCACTTCGGTGCAGTGGGGAGCCCGTGTGGCTGGGGTAGGAGGCGTACCCTGAGGCCAGCCATGAGGGGCAAGGAGGGGTGGCCGGGTTTGTGTAGGAACCGCCGAGAGCAGCCCGCAGCTCAGAAGGCCAGAGCTGGGCCACAAGCCTGGCTCCCTGGCTCGGAGTAGGGGGGCCAGGTCGGCAGAAGAGAGCTCTGTCACGGGGCCAGAGAGAGATCTCTTTCTCTCTCCATCCCCGCCTCCACCCCAAGGCTTTCCAGTTTCCAAAAGCCAAGGCCAGGCTCCTGACATCGCTCTGCCCACCTGGACACCATTCCCTGGCACGGGGGTGGGGCGGGGCCCGTGCTCCCCCCGCACTCATCCCCCTCTCCCCCCAGGTGCTCATGACCAGCATGGAGGAGGAGGAGGCGGGGGCCTCTATGAAGGCCCGCAGGTCAGTGTTGGACCTGTTTCTCTTGCCCACGCTCCGCTGGAGAAGCTGCAGCATGTTCCTGGTGAGGTATGCCCCCCAGCTCATGCCTCCCGGAGCCAGGCCTGAGGAGGGAAGCGGGGATGGGATCAGTGGAGGCTGGCGGCCAGGGCCCAGGGCCCAGGGCGATGGGAGAATTCACCCAAGGCAGAACCAAAGACATAGAAGTTTATTGAATTCACTGCAAGGGAGCAGAGAAGAGACTGTCTGCCGGGAGGCAGTGCGGGGTGGGGGAGGGGGGGGGGGGGGGGGGGGGGCTGTAGTTATAGGGGAGGGGGAGGAGGTAGGGGAACGTGTGGAATGTTCCTTTTTTGGTCCGATTGGTCAGTGAGGGCTTATGGCTGTTTTGAGGTGGGTCCCTGGTGGGCCTGTTTGCAGGGTGGTCGCTGTGGGCTCTTCTGCCTTACTGGGGCTTCCAATGCCCAAGCCTGTTGCCTAAAAGCGGCCTCTACTGTGTCCGGGGTGGGAGTGGGGAGCGGCTCCTGCACGGCCTCAGGAAGCACGTTTCTGGCAGAACAGGCAGTTCCCCCAGGAGGCAGGAGTCCCGGCCGCCACTGGGGAGGGGCTGGGGGGTTCATGCGGGAAGTCCGCTGGAGGGCAGGAACAGGGGCACGCTGAAGCCCAGGCTGGACGCGGAGCCTATGTCCCTAGAGATGGGGGACCGGATGTGGCTGGAGAGGGCCACTGGCCCACTTACGCCAAGCTCATCTACACCCCCACTTTACAGAGGAGACAGCAGGGCCCATTGGGGCAGGTAACTTGCCCAAGATGACTGAACAGGCATTTGAACCATGGCTGAGCTACCTCCTTGCCCGCTGCCGCCCACCAGGCCCTGCATTGAGCATGGACTCCCCAGCAGGCCCCGTCTTGGCACCCATGGGCACCTGGGACCAGGAGAAGGCCCCTTAATAAAACAAATTCAGTTCAAGTGACTTGCAGAGAGCACACTGAGAAGTGAGGGTCAGGTTTGATGGAGACTCGATCTTGAAATAAAATAAAGATTAGGAAAACGTTTATTTTATGCTATATTTAACCACATATGGGTTCCAATGGCAAATATTTGCTACACCTTAGGGAATGGATCAAATGCTTTTACTGCCCCGCCGCACCCCCCCCTCCCCCGCTTAAGTTTTTTCTGACAAATGAGAAGGGGTGCCTGGCACCAGGAATGTCCGGGGCCATTCTTTCAAACCCTTCAAGGCTTCCTCAGGGCTCCCAGGGGCCGCTCTGCATCCTTTGTTATTCAAATCACAGGCTGGGAAGCGGCTAACCTGGTGGGTTTCTCGGCTTCCGCCGTTAACCCCTTCGGTACCGGCCCTAGAGCCTCAGCATCAGCTACTTGGAGCCAGAGCTGAGCCCCTTCCCCACGGGGCTTCCACAAACTTAGGGAACCACGGGGGCCTGCAGCTTTAGTCTGCAGCTGGTGTCAGCTGGTGTCAGCTGCCTTGCTGGGTGCAGCGCTCAGGTGCGGCCCAAGGGGAGTGTCCGTGAAGCAGGGATGGGGACCCATGTGAAAAGTGGTAGGGAGTAATTTCACACCGCAGTCACTGCTGGATCCAAATTCAATCTCCAAACTGCGGAAATCCAGCTACGGTTAGGTTCAGCTTCGGCTACTCAGGAGCCAGGGCGGTCTGTCCCGTGTCCACCCCCTACCCTCCAGACTTGGGGTGGAGGTCAGTAAGCAGGAAGTTCATTAGAGAGGGCTCTTGGGATCCCTGCCTGGGGACGGGGATGGGGATGCTAGGGGAGGGGAACAATCGGAAGGGGCAGGGGAGCGGTCCTGGTGGTACTGTCGCAGCAAGGCCCCCTGCAAGCCCACAGAGGGCTCGAGGAGCTGGGGTGGCCCTTCTGAACCGTCCCTCTGGCCTGTGTCATGGGATGTTCTCCCCAACTGAGAGGCAGCACTCCCAGAGGACGGGAAAATAAGACTTGCCCTCCTGCAAGAAGGACAACACAGCCCACCTCCTCCTACTGTGAATCCCATCTTTCAAGATGAAGAAACTGGCACCCAGGAAAGGGCAGAGACTCACCCAGGTTCAGGGCTAGTAGGAGTCATGGTTCTAGCAGTGACTGGAAATAAAACGAGAGTGCTAGGGCCAGACCTGAAGCTCAGCTTGACCCACACAGCGCGTCAGCCCAGAGAGTTAAGTGTCCCCACTGGCTGGTGGCCAGGGAGCCTGAGAGATGGCTGCCTAAGGCGGAATGAATGAAACCCGCCCTTTCTCTCCTGGGCCAGCCCCACTCTCGAGAGATGTGTCCGGCATCCAACAGACAGGTTTTTCGGGGTCCAGTAGTGACCTGCTCAGGATGGCCTGGGCCCTCTGGGGACAGCTCAGGTGTGTGCCCTCTCCTCTGGGGCAGGGATCCGATTTCTGGTTTTGCCCTGCAGCTTCTCCCAAATGATCTCCTACTACGGGCTGGTCCTCGACCTGCAAAACCTGGGGAGTGACATCTTCCTCCTCCAGGTCCTCTTTGGAGCTGTAGACTTACTGGGCCGGGCCACCACCACTTTCTTGTTCAGCTTCTTGGGCCACCGTACGACCCTGGCCAGCTTCCAGGCCATGGCTGGCCTCTCCATCTTGGCCAACATACTGGTCCCACAAGGTGAGGTGGGGTGGACTGAGTGGGCTGAGCGGCTGACAGTCTGGGGCACTGGCTTCCCTGCCTGCCCCCTCCTGCCCCCCCCCGCCTGCTGCACTTGCCTCCTGGGGTCCTTCCCCTTCCCTGCCCCCCCGACCCCAGCACCCCTGCAGCCCTGTGTGCAGGCTGTGCCCAAGCCTACACCTGCCACATCAGCTCAGGCATCCAATCCCCCTACCGGCCCCTCTCCGACCCATTCCCCTGAGGTGACTGAGGTTCAGAGAGGTGAAGTTGGGTGCCTCAGGTCACTCAGCTAGCCAGTGACAAAGCCAGGGCTGGGACCAGACTTCAAGCCCGAGGCTGGTCCTGAGGTGGGAGGAGGGGCTGGGGAACAACTTTAGTTGCTTGAAGTGAGGCGGGAACACCAAGCCTGGGGCACTGGGGTGTGCAGATTGCTGGCCAGGGCTCCTGTCTTACTCTTTTCTTTCTGAATGAGACTTTAATGCCCGGAAAACCCTCTCAAGCCGGGGGGGGGTGGGGGGGGGGGCTTGGCTGGTGGAAGGGCGGGGACCCTGAGTTCTGAGCTGATAGCAAAGCCAGGAGGGAGGCAGAGGGCCGGTCTCCCAAACAAGCTGCAAGAGGCAGTGCTCAAGGAAAACTTGCAAAGACAAGTGTGTGACAGTTTCTGAGACTCTTCATTACAACGTGTGGGAGGGAAAGCTGCGGCCGAGTGTGGCTTCCTAGCTAGGGCTCCCCGCAGAAGCCAGCGTTCCCACAGGCAGACTTAAGGCAGTGAGGACCTGCCTTGACCCTCTCCTTCAAGGAAGAAGCACACCCAGGTCCCAAAGAGCTTTGGCACAGTGACACTGTAGGGAGCAGGCCCCGAGAGCCATCCTCAGCTGCCCCAGCTTGCCCGCCCCAGACCTGGCTGGGTTCTGGCCCTGCCCACCCCCTCCTCCCAGCCCATCAACTGTGATGTCAGGCTGCACCCACAGCCCTGGGCGGCCTGGCACCAAGTCAGCACTGTGGGGCACCTGGGAGCAGTCAAGGAAGCCCTGCGCTCCAGGCTGACTGGGGAACCCCTCGGGCAGAACCCACTGTCACCCTCTTCCTCTGCCCAGATTTGCAGACCCTGCGTTTGGTCTTCGCCGTGCTGGGAAAGGGATGCTTTGGCATAAGCTTAACCTCTATCTCTGTCTACAAGCCCGAACTCTACCCAACTGCACTGCGGTAGGCTGAGCTGCACGCTGCATCCAGGAGGGGCGGCCAGACCCAGGGCGCATGAGAAAGGGACGTCCCTGGGAAGGCCAGTAGGGAGGGCAAAGAGGGGCTGGGCATCCAGGAACAACACAGCAGACCAGCGAGAATGGGGTGGGTCCTAGAGAGTCCATGAAGGACTCTGGATTGGATGTTCTCAGGAAGGAGAAGGCCCCTCTGGGTGGGAAAATCTAGGTGAGCTCCATGGAGGAGGTAGTGTTAGGAAAGACTTTGAGGAGTGCAGCTCCTTCACCCAGCTTTCCCTCCCCTGGCACATCCTGACCCAGCCAAATGCCTCCCCCACCCCCCCACCCCCGCCCAGTAAAGCCCCCTTCTTGAAAGTGGCAGTGATGACAAGGGGCTGGGCCCTCCCCTCCACCCCCAGGATGACAGCAGATGGCTTCCTGCAGTCGGCAGGTCGTCTGGGGGCTGTGACGGGGCCCCTAATCAGGATGACTCGGCCGGCCGTGCCCCTGCTGGCCCCCGTCTCCTACGGTGTCATCCCCATCGCTTCCAGCCTCATCCTCCTGCTCTTCCTCCCGGAGACCAAGGGGCTTCCACTTCCTGACACCATCCAGGACCTGGAGAGCCAGTGAGTGATCCTTGGTCACCCTGGGAGTAGGGCTGGGCTTCCAGGAAGTAGCTGAGCAGGGCTGCAGATGTGGGGACAGGCCTCCCCACAGCCCCAGGACGGGACGGGAGAGCCCAAGGGTCAGGGAGACATGCTAGACGAAGGAGCCAGAGCTGAGTTGGGCTTGTCATCGAGATGGTACCAGCAGCTTCAGTGTGCCGAGAGCTGACTGCATCCCTGGTGCCTCGGGGCAGCAAGCCGGTGGGCATCAGGGCTTTGCCTCTGAAACCACGTAATCATTGCAACAACACAGCCAGGAAGAGACTATTTCCATCACTGTTTACCAGAGGCTCAGAGAGATGAAGGGATGATTCAAGGTCTCACAGGTAGAAGGCCATCGTCCCTTAGGCAGGGAAATGCAGAGGCTCTGAGCCCGGCTCTGCAGCCAGACTGCCGAGGACTGAATCCCTACGCCCCGGGCATGCACTGACCTCTCTTACCAACCTCGCCCAAGAGGATGGAGCCAGCCCTGACCGCCCTAGTTCAGTCTTCCCCCAGGAATCCCAGGCCCAGACAGATCAACAGCTCAGTTTCTGGAACACATCATGCTACCCTCATGCCATCCTTTGAGAGAACAGAAATGAGGGAACATTCCTCAAGTTTATTTTATGGCCCGAATCACCACGATGCTTCTGCTTTCTCATTTTTAAAAATGGGGGTTAAAACAAAACAAAACAAAACCCAGCCGAGCTCAAAGAGCTGTTTTTTTTTTTCTTAAAGATTTTATTTATTTATTTGACAGAGAGAGACACGCGAGAAAGGGAACACAAGCAAGGGGAGTGGGAGAGGGAGAAGCAGGCTTCCCGCGGAGCAGAGAGCCTAATGCAGGGCTCGATCCCAGGACCCTGGGATCATGACCTGAGCCGAAGGCAGACGCCTAACAACTGAGCCACCCAGGCGCACCACAAAGAGCTGTTTTCGAGTTGAAGTTATTATATTAAAGCACTGAGGATAGTGCCTGGCCCACAGCATGGGCCCCAGGAGTGTGGTTGCTGTGTCCTGGGTAAGGGTAGTCATGGGGCGGCAACAGGCTGATCAGGAACCATCCATCTCATGGATGGGGGTGCCTGGGTGGCTCAGTCGGTTGAGCATCCCACTCTTGACTTCGTTCGGCTCCAGTCGTGATCTCAGGGTCCTGGGATTGAGCCCTGTATCGGGCTCCCCACTCAGCAGGAGAGTCTGCTTCTCCCTCTCCCTCTGCTCCTCTCTCTCTCCCAAATAAATAAATAAAATCTTTAAAAAGAGAGTAATACTAACAGCTGGTGCTCAGAGGGCCCTCCCTGCTTCAATAGAGCATCTTATTTAATTCAAACAACCCCACAAAGAGCTGTTATGTTCAATTTCACTGCCAAAGAAATGAAGACACAGAGAGGTCATGTAACTTGCCTAAGGACACTCAGCTAAGAAGCAGGGAAGGTGGGTCTTAAATTACTCTTTCACTTTTTTGAGCACATACTATGTTTCGGGCACTGTCTTATGCTTTGGGGGACACGGCGGAAAATCAAAACCTAATCTCATGGAGTTTACATGCTCATAAGACTTGACCCCCAGTTCCACCCTCTTCAGCTGTCTCACCCCACACCACCACTCTGTCTTTTGATTACTCTAGGAAATCGGCAGCAGCCAAGGGCAAGCATCGAGAGGTGGCCATTACAGAGAGTACCTGGTTCTAGCAGTTCTGCCTGCGAGGAGCCCCTTTGGCTGAAGATTCCCACGAAGGGACTTGCCTCCTCTCCAGTGGAGGGAAGAAGCAATCTGGAGAACCCTGAGGGCCTATACCGTGGCTGATGCTGGGGCAGCTGGACTGAGGGGCAGCATTGAAGCTGAAGGCTGCTTTCCCCGCTCACTTCTCTTCCCCCCACCTCAGCCCTGCAGAGGCCTGACCCCGTTGACAAAATGGGTTCTGTCCCCTCCCTGCCAGGCTCCCATCTTCACACCTTCACTCAAAACTCCTGACTTACTTCACTGAACCGGAAGCTGCAGATGTTTCCTGCAGGTTTCTCACCTCCAGCTACCAGAGTGGATCCTAGGACAAAAAAGGAAGGATCTGGACAGACCTGAGTCCCAACCCCTCCCCCACCGTTTGTGGAGTCCTCTGTAAAATGGAAATGATCATGGAATCTACCTCCCCGGGAGGGGGTCCGGGGGTGACAGGGTTAACAGATCTTAGCACAGACCAGAGTCCAACACATAGAACCTTCTGGCAGAGCTGCCAGCTACAGGTGTTCAGGTTGTGCTCTGCCTGAGGCAGCAGCTGATGCAGGACATGTGGGGCTACGCACGGGAACAGCAGGAACCACCAGGGGCTGTGGGAGGTAGGCTTTGTAGCACCAAGAGGGCAGAGTGATCCCTGGTTCCCAAGGGAGGATGTGATTGATGTGTCTGAGGAATCCCACCCGTTACCAGGGAACTGAGGCCCCCTGTTCAGGAATAACAGGAATGGCCCCTGGTTGCTTGACAATAAGTGTTTGCTACGGGACCCTATCCACAGGAGCAGGTGGGGCAGGATTTGCAGTTTGGCCATTCGAGACCCTCCTGGTTTCCCTACATGTCAAGGCAACACATCATATTGGGCCTTAGTTTGAGGCCTTACATCAAAGGGGCACCCTTCCTTTGGTTGTCTATCTCAAAGGGTCACCTTTGCCTAATTCGCACGAAGACCCTCCCTGTGCTGGCAGCAGCCCATGCTGCTAAAACTGTGGGATTATTGGGGCTGACCACCTACTTTAGAGGCAAGAAAATTAAAACTCAGAGAGGTGGAGTGACATGCTTGGAGTCCCATGGCTGAGCCCTGGCCAGGAGGCCAGGCTCCCAGTCCAGAGCTTTTTCCAGCACACCAGGCCCCTCACACTCACCTCCAGCCCTCTGGGCCTGACATCTGCAGCCCTGTCACAGAGTTACTTCCACACCCTTCCCTGGAGAGCCAGACTCTCTAGACAACTGCCCACTCTCCTTGGATGACTCGGAAGCCTCAGGCTGTAGGTTTCCCATCCCAGGCATCCCCATTTCCCTCTGTCAAATCCAATGCACACCAGGCCAGTCAAACACAATTCAAATCAAATCCCCTATCTGCTTAAACCCTCTGGTGGCTCATCATAAAGACCACGGTTCCCCCACCAACAGGCTTCCATGGGTCTCTAGTCTTGCTTCACATGTAATAAATATTTAAAAATTCAAATCATATAAAGTATGTTCTTGGATCCTCATGGAGAGAAATTAGAAATCAGTAATGGAGCAGTATCTAGAAAACTCCTTCACACTAAACAATACACTTCTAAATAACCCTGGGCCAAAGAATTCATCACAAAGGAAATTAGGAAATATTTTGAATTGAATGAAAATTTTAAAAAATGGCACATCAAAATTTGTGGGATGAAGCTAGAGAAGTGGTTCAAGGAAAAATTAATATCATTAAGTGATTACATTAGAAAGGAAGAAAGTCTCAAATCCAATATCTCAGCTTTCACCTTTAGTAATTAGAAAAAGAAGAGGTAATTTAAACTAAAGGAAGTAAAAGAAAGGAAATAATAAACAGAAATCAGAAAAATAGAAAATGATCAAGAAAATCAGTGAAACTTGAGGCTGGTTCTTTGAGAAGTCAATAAAATTTATAAATCTCTAGGTGTACTGATGAGGAAAAAAAGAAAAGAAAAGACACACATTACCAATATCAGGAGTAAAAGAAGAAGCATCACTACCAATCCTACAGACATTAAAATAATAAGGAAATATTATGAGCAACATTTTGCCAACAAATTTGACAACTTAGATGAAATTAACAAATTTCCTGAAGGATATGAACTAGCAAAGCTTGCTTAAGAAGAAATAGATAACATTATTAGCCCTATATCTGTGAAAGAAATTGAGGTTTTGGTTTAAAACCTTCCCACAGAGGAAATTCCAGGCCCACATGGCTTCACTGGTGAATCCTGCCAAACAACTAAGCAAAAAAAAAAAAAAAGTAACAATTATGCCAAAAATCTTCCAGAAGATTGAAAAAGAGAGAACACTTTCCGGCTCATTTCTTGAGGCCAGCATCACCCTGATTCCAAAGTCAGAAAAAGATATAACAACTATAAACCAATATCTTTTACAAACATAGACACAAAAACTCTTAACAAACATTTAGAAAATTAGATGCAACATTATGCTAAGAAGGGCAATGCATCGTGACCGAGTGGAGTTTATCCCAAGAAGGCAAAGCTTGTTTAACATTAAAAAATCAAGATTAATAAACTAAATTATTAACAAACTATAGAGGAGAGACCATATGATCATCTCAATAGATACAGAAAGTGCATTTGACAAAAGTCAACATCCATTCCTGATAAACAACATTCAGCAAATTAGGAAAATTAGTGAATTTCCTCAACCTGACAAAGGATGTCTATGAAAAACCTACAGGTAACATCATACTTAATGGTGAGAGACTGAGTGCTTTCCTGTCAAGATCAGAACTGATCTGATCTCTACTCTCACTCTCACCACTTCTATTCAATATTGGTTCTGGTTGTGCAATAAGGAAAGAAAAAAGTAAATAAAAGTCATCTAGACAAGAAAGGAAGACATAAAACTATCTTTAATTTGCAGATGACAAAATTGTAGAAAATCCTAAGAAATCTACAAAAATGTTACTAGAACTAATAAATGAGTTTTGCAAGGTTACAGGAGATAAGGTCAAGATACAAAAATCTCTTGTATTTCTATACACTTGTAGCAATCAGAAATCAAATGTTTAACACAATGTCATTTAACAACAGCATGGGAAAATGTGATATTAGGGATAAACCCAACTAAAGAAAGACAAGATCTATAAACAAAAAAGCACAAAACTTTGTGGAGTGGAATTAAAGAAGACCTAAATAAATCGAGAGATATACCATATTCATGGATCGAAAGACTCAATATCATCAAGTTGTCCGTTCTCAACAAATTAATCTAGAGAGTCAATGCAATTCCAGTCAAATGCCAGCAGATTTTTTTCAGTATAAATTGACAAGCTTATCCTAAAGTTTATATGAAAATGCAAGAGACCTAGATCAGCCAAGTTGATTTTGAAAAAGAAAAGCAAAGTTGGGTAACTTTTGTTTGATATGATAGAATCAAGAGTTCAGAAATAGAGTCATGCTAATATGGTTGCTTGATTTTCTTTCTTTCTGTTTTTAAAGATTTTAAAAGAGAGAGAGAGAGAGCGAGGGTACAAGCAGGGGAGCAGCAGACAGAGGGAGAAGGAGGCTCCCTGCTGAGCAAGAAGCCCGATGTGGGACTCGATTCCAGAACCCTGGGATCATGACCTGAGCCAAAGGCAGATGCTTAACCGACTGAGCCACCCAGGTGTCCCTATGGTTGCTTGATTTTCAACCAATGTGCCAAATCAGTTAAATAAAGAAAAGACAATCTTTTCAGCAAATGCTGCTGGAATAATTAGATAGTCATATAAAAGAAGGAAGGAGAAAGAGAGAAAGAAGAAAGAAAAAGAAAGAAAGGGGGAGGGAAGGAAGGAAGGAAGGAAAAAAAGGGGGGGGGGTGGGGGGGAGAAGTTCAACCCTAACTCACACCATATACAAAAATTAACTTTAAATGTACAGTAGACAAATAATAGCTAAAATTATAAAAATTTAGAAGAAAACAACCTGGGTTTGGCAAAAATTTCTTAAATAAGACACAAAAATATGAGCTTATTACAAAGGAAAAAACGATATATCAAACTTCATAAAACCAAAAAACATTTGTTTTCCAAAAGACACTGTTACAAAAACAAAAGGCAAGCTACAAACTTGGAGGAAATATTTGAAAAATCTGTATCTGACAAAGGACTTCTATCTAAAAAATATAAGGAGCACTTATCACTTAACAACAAAAAGGATAATCCAATTTTTAAAACAGGCAAAATGTTTGAACAGATGCTTCACCAGAGAGAAGATGTGAATGGCAAGTCAGTGCGTGAAAAGATGAACCACATTATCTGATGAGAACTACAACAACGTGCCACCACATAGAGGCGCCTGGGTGTCCCAGCCAGTTAAGGTCCTGGGTGGCTCAGTTGGTTAAGCGTCTGCCTTTGGCTCAGGTCATGATCCCGGGATCTTGGGATCGAGCCCCTCGTTGGGCTCCCTGCTCCGCTGGAAGCCTGCTTCTCCCTGGCCTCTCTCCCCCACTCGTGCACGCTCTCTCTCTCTCTCTCAAATAAATAAAATCTTTTAAAAAATTATTATCAAACGCCTGTGCCCAAGAAATGGGGCCTCACTCATCCTCAGAAGCCCCCATGTGGCCCCCATCCACTTCACTGCTCCCTGCGTCCCCTGCTTCCGTCCACCTGCCTGCTCTTGACACAGCCCTCAGCGATATGCTGTAGCAACACCAGCGTGGAATTCTATGGTCTTCTGCTGCTCGCTTCTTTCAACTCAATATTAGGTGACACATCCTTATTGTTGGTGGCTGTAGCACTTCGCTCCCTTACACGTTTATTAAACTTGAATGCGAGCCTGGAGTGGAGCATCTATGGGAAGACTGCTCCCAGTCCAGGCCCTGAGGCCACGCGCGCTGGGCCCTGCGTGTCGTGGGCAGGCTCGTGCTGTGGTCACAAAAGTGGCAGGGCTGGTGGCCGTGGTGGTAAGTGTTGACTGGATTCTGGGTGAGAAGGGGCCTGTGAGGTCTTGAGTGAGGGCTGACATGATCTGACCGGATTCTGAAAGGTGGCCCTGGCCGGGGGCGGGGAGCCCCGTCAGGCGGCTGTTGGGTCCGGGCAAGAAATGACCCACTTCGACCAGCAGAAGTGGGTGCCAGGGGAAGTGGTCAGAGGGAGGGCGTGAATTTGGATGGAGTCCCTTGGATTGGCTGAAAGGTCAAGAGTGGAACTTGAAAGATAGGAAGCCACCTGGTGGGGATTTCCCCAGATGGGTGACTTTTCCCGAAGGGGAGAGTGAGGCTCGCAAACTCAAACATCTGGGGAGAGCCCAGCGGGCTGCGGGGCGGGGGGGGAGCAGTACAGGGCTCAGCCTCAAGGGCCCGAGGCCACTCCGGCTCAGACAGCGTCACCCTGAAGCTTGAGCCCAGGGTTGCCAAGCCTCCCGAGGGTTTTTAAGTCAGAGGCCACATTTTTGATGTGAAATCTCCAGAATATTCAATGTTGGCTCACTTGTTTAAAACACAGCATTTGGGCCACACCACGTGAGTCTGTTGGAGCCAAGCCTCTCTCGTGTTCCAGCTGTGCCAGGAACCACATGAGGACACTCTGGCCAGAGCAGCCCCCCGGGCTCCCGCCACTCACTTTCCCAGGCCCTCCGGCCAGACTCCCCGAGACTGGGGTCATCTGTGTAGTAGCAGGCCTCTTCTCACAGCCAGCTGCGACCCAACACCCCCCCTGCACGGCCCTCCTGATGTCAGGACCTCAACACGGCCCACAGTGAAGGCTTGAGCTTCCCCCAGACCCGAGATGCCTTACCTCCAGTCAATGTGGGAGCCAGAGACCTAGGAGTGGTCCTTGAACCCTCCCTCTCTCACCCCACGTCACCAAGTCTCACTGTCTCCCTCGCTGAAACATACCTGCCGTCCATCTGTGTCTGTCCTCAGCATGGCCATCACCCAAGCCACAGTCCCCTCTCCCCTGGACACCGCAAGAGCTCCCACTGTTGCCCCCAGCCCTCCACACACAGCAACCAACCACCGCGTGATCTCCAGGGCTCCCATCACTGTCCAGTGGCTCCCCACCCTCTGTGGGTTCTCACGAGACCCCCAGGACCCTGCGTGATCTGGCCTCATCCCCTGCCAGCTTACCCCCCTCTCACTTGGCTCATGGCACCATGAACTTGGCAGGTCCTTGCCCCCCGCAGGGACCTCACACACGCTGTTCCCCTGCTGCTCAGCTCTGCCCTTGACTCTCGGCTGCTTCCCAGTCTAGGTGTGAGCGCTTGTCTCTCCTCGGCGATGCCATCCCCACTGCTGGCTGAGGGACCCTTCCCACCCCTCCCTGATGCTCTCGAGCCCGTTCGATGTCTTTCATTACCTTACAGACTCTGTCTTCGCAGAGTCAGTGATTGGTGGGCTTGCTGACATTGGCCCTCCCTCCACCTCGAAGGCAGGAATGCATCTGTCCTGTTCTCACCATGTCCCCAGAACTCTGTTCCAGAGCCTGACTCAAGGTATTTTTTTTTAAGATTTTATTTATTTATTTGACAGAGAGAGACACAGCAAGAGAGGGAACACAAGCAAGGGGGAGTGGGAGAGGGAGAAGCAGGCTTCCCGCCGAGCAGGGAGCCCGATGTGGGGCTCGATCCCAGGACCCTAGGATCATGACAGGAGCTGAAGGCAGACGCTTAACGACTGAGCCACCCAGGCACCCCGACTCAAGGTATTTTTTAAATAGTTGTTGGTTGGATGAACGAATGAATGAGTGAATGAATGAATGGGAGAGAAGAGAGCATGAAGAGGCCAAAGAGAACATTCCATTGTTGAGTTCCATCTCCATTCCCTTGGCCTCCACCTGCTGAAGGCCTAGAGCCCTGCCTCCCCAAGCTCAGTGTGTGGCCGAGAGGCTCCAGGGACCCCCACCCATCCACAGATACGCTCTTTTCCACCCCATCTCCACGCACCAATGTCAGATCAGGCCCCTTGCCCGTGCCTCTCCTCCTCCCTGTGGCATCAGTGGGAGGCACCGTGTTCTTTGGGTCCAGGAGGCAGCACGTGCCCTCACTGGCCCACCAGAGCCCCCTCCCAAGGTGTTTCTAACCACAGGAAGAAAGAAAATCAGCCCTTTTCTGGGAGTGGAGCAGCAAGGACCCACATTTTGGGGCGTTGGCTGCCATGCTCTCCTCTCCTCTGTTTCCTGTGGAGGAAACAGATCTGTAGCAGGACGGAAGCCAAGACGGGGGTGCCTGGGGGGTCAGTCAGGTAAGCGTCTGACGCTTGATCTCGGCTCAGGTCATGATCTCAGGGCCGTGGGATCGGGCCCCGCGTCGGGCTCTACACTCAGCACGGAGTCGGCTTGTCCCTCTCCCTCTGCTCCTCCCCCCTACTTGCGTGCATTCGCTCTCTCAAATAAATAAGTAAGTAAATAAATAAATAAATAAAATCTTTTAAAAAGGTGGGGGGAGACTGAAGCCAAGAGAGAAGCAGAAGCAAGGGACAGAGGAAGTGCACAGCCCAGGGCCCCACGCCGCCAGTGCACCCCCTCCTCCTGTTACCAAAACCCAAGTCTGGCTGCCCATCTTCCATCATTTGTGGCTCAGAGACCAATACCGGAGAGACAGGTTTTGACTGGGAAAGATGAGCTTTATCCAGGAGGCCAGCCACATGAGGAGAAGGTGGATTCTTGTCCAAAGGCCAACGCGAGGTTTCTGCCTGGCCCAGAGATTTTTAAAGGGGTTTCATCAACTAAGGGAGTCCAGGGCTCTGTGGCTTTTCTTGCTTATGTGCAGACTCGGTGATGCCACCTCCAGAGTTCTCTCGGTGCTCCGAGGTGGTGCAAGAAGGTCTGGTTCCTTGGTGCCCCGTGGGTGGTTGTGCAAGACTATTCTGTTCTCTCTGCAAAGGGGACAAGTCTACACATGTGCAAAGGGAGGTCAGCGAAGTCCTTCATGTGCCCTTAAAAAGGAAAAACATTTCACTGAAAGATTGCTGGACTAACCAGAGAGCCAAGGCAGCTTCGAGCAGACTTGCTGGCCTCTGGGGCCTGGGAACGTTCTGGTCCCTTATTCCCCAAGGCCAGTGTTGTGTGAATCTCAAAAGAAAGCAAATTGGTTCTGCTGCAGATCAAGGGCCTTAAGTCAGCAGGCACGGAATGTTAGCTTGCTTCACGGTTAAGACCCAGTAGAGTGTGGTTACACCCCCCAGCTCATGTGATGTCAGCCCCACCCCAAAGTGCTGGTGATGCTGTGCTGGGTCCCCCAGGCCTGGTACCCACTGGAGTCGGGGCATCCACAGGAGCTGAGAACTGACCCTGCAGGGATACAACTGTCTCCATGAGGAACCCCCTGCCCCCACCCTGGGCCGCATGGGGGAAGGCAAGACCCTGAGAACACTCATCTTTTTGCAGGAGAAACTACAGCAAAAAAAAAAACCAAAAAAAAAACCCAGGACAGAATGGTCCTGTGATAGAAGGAGGGGACCTCTGGGGTGGGAGGGGCTGGAAGGGGAGGGGGAGGACGCAAGACAGTCCAGCTCCATCCAGACCTGGATGTTCTCAGGGCTGCGGGGCAAACGCGCCCTCTGCCTCCTCAAACCTCGCCGACTGAGGCTGGCGGTGCGTGCGTGCGTGAGTGTGTCCGTGCATGGGCACGTGTGAGTGTATGTGTGCATGTGTGCGTGTGTGCTTATAAAGGCTGGAAGCTGGCCTTCGGTTTTGAGGATGCAGAGCCATGGAGTATAGACATGTAGGGAGAGCCGCAAGCCCCGTGGCAGACGGAGACTCCAGAGGGGACAGGAAGTAACCAGGAGGCAGGAAGCCCCACCCTCACTGCCCCTCCAAACCCCCCTGCATTTTGTTCAAACAGCATGGACAGGGAGTGAGCCCCAAGGTCCAGTCCCCCTCACATTCACACAGGTGCTCTTTCTCCAAAAGTAAGAGTTCCTCATTAAAACGGCCAAGCAAATATCAGCCATATGTGAAAAGATGAATCATATTTTGACCCAGATTTACAACAGCCTGACTCCGTGGTGTGCTGTTGATGCCTGTCCTTCAAACAACACCTATCCCTGCTTGATCTGACTCCGGGCCAACCCCAGATTCCCATGAACCTTCTCAAGTTAGCTTCCCAGGGCGACCGGTTGTCTCCCCATTCTCACTGTCAGAAAAATAAAAGATGTTGGTAATAACATTAATAATGGGCGTTCGCCGCTCACCGGGGCCTGTTAGAGGTGATCTGCGCCAACTTGCTCTGTCCTCACGGGAGCTTTGTGAGATCAGAACTATCATCGCCCCCGTTTTACAGAGGAGGAAACCGAGGCACAGAGCGGTTAAGCTCCTTTCCCAAGGCCACACAGCTTGGGCAGAACAGGGATTTAGATCCAGGCGGCCTGCTCCAGAGTCTGCGTGCATAACCTCCGGGCAACACCGCCTCTCCTTTCGGGAGAATTCACGGGTTTGTTAACAGCCTGGCGGGCGCTGGTCATGATCGCCTCTGTGCGCTTCTCATCCCCAGAAGCAGAACTTTAACTCCCAAGAGCACTGTGTGTTTGCACATTGCCGGCCAAACCCCGCCATTGTGTTTTCCGGGTAAAATGAGGGGGATTTTGCCAAAATCCCTGTCCCACCCCCCTCTCCGCCTCGAACTTGTCCCCGCACCCGCCTAAAATCACTGCTCTTGACAACAGGCTGCAACTCAAAAAATCGAGAAGAGACAGGGCCCTGCTACAGGACCAGGAGTTCCTAAAATGCAGCTATGCAGCAGCTGACTTTTTCAGTAAGGATGCTGGAACCCTGCCCTGAAGGCTAAGGACCCTGGCGCCCCCCAGCCCCTCCCACAGGGCCTGGTGGGGGAAGAGGGGAGGGGGGAGGTGTTTGCACCCAGCCTTGTTAAAATGTGCCAGTCAGTCGCTGCCAGGGGTGGGCCGGACCCTCCGCAGAGTGAGGCAAAGTTCAGCCTGTGTGAGCGGCCCGTGCTCTGACAAGTCCTATTCCGACGGCTGGTTAACATCTCTCCGTTGAATTTTAACATGAAATATCTTTTGACGCAGCAAGAAGAGCGAAGTCCCTTTGGTGAAGGAAGGCCAGACATGCCCACGCCGCCAGGCACATGAAAGGGAAGCTGCCCAGGGCTCTCCCTGACCTATTTCGAGTGCATTTGTTCAATGGGCCGGATGCACCTGGGCCTGGGCCGCAATCACAGGGGGGCTGTGGTCAAGGCCGTGGTAGCTCGCATGAGGGGGCCAATTAAAGCCACGGTGCAGTCACCGCCGAGCCCCGGGCACCTGCCCGCGATGGCGCCGAGCTGGTGGCCGCTTGCAGCTGCGCCCCCACCCAGTGGCCCCCATGTGGGCGATGGCTACTGCAGGTGGCTGCCCGCCTGCTCCCCGGGGTCAGCAGCCTCGAGGCCAGAGGAGAGCGCATTCCACGGCGGCCGATGCCTGTGACTCCTCTGGAACCATGCCAGGGTCAGGGGGTTGGGCTTCTGTGCACCCCGGCCCGCCGGGGTGGGTACAAGGCAGGGCCCGCGCAGTGCAGCAGTGGGGGAAACGGGCTGTTCTGGGGGGGACTCTGGAAGTCGGCTCGGGGAAAGCCACGTTTCTGTCCAAGGGAAATCTCTTCCTGAGTCTCTCGGCCACACAAAAGTAGAGCTAAAATCCGGTCCAGTGGGAGCGGAGGCTGAGCAGGCAGCATGGAGAAGCAAAGGGGTCTCTGGCCTGGGCACCAAGGGGCTCTGACAGGGACTGACTTGGGGATCTCTCTCAGGAGGCGCTGAGCCCTAGGGGCACTGGGGCTCAAGGGAAAGAAGACCTGAGGGAAGGGGCTGCCGATCGGAGGGGAGCGGGACCCCGGTGAGAGGGACTGGGGTGCCGAGGCAGGGACGCTTGCCATGAGGCTTTCGGTGGCCTCCCAGCATCCTTCCTTTGCTACCCACCAGGCTTCAGCCAACCTCAGACGTTAAAAACATAGTTACTGGAGCTCAACAGACCTGGGCTGGAGTCCCAATTCTGCCACAAAGTAGCTGTGTGCCCTGGATTCACCCCTCTGAGCCTCAGTTTCCACATCAGTAAAAATGGGTGTAAAAATGGAATATCTAATTGGAAGGGTTGTTGGAAGGATTAAATGAGTGAGTACAGGGAGAGAACTTAGAATCGTGTCCCACACATAATAAAGACTCAATGACCCTTAGGTACCAGCCCCCTCACTGCCATCGTCATGAGACATTGAGGCATCTCTCAGCTCCTCGGTGGGTAATTCTGAGTTGAGCCCGTAGTCCCATGTGGGCACATTTGCTAGTGATGAAGAGGAGTGGGGCCACTGTGTTCTTCCAGAAAGGAAAGTTCCAGACTTTCAGAACTACCCAGAAGAGCAGTTTGAAACCAGGAACACGGGGCGCCTGGGTGGCTCAGTTGGTTAAGCGGCTGCCTTCGGCTCAGGTCATGATCCTGGAGTCCCAGGATCGAGTCCCGCATCGGGCTCCCTGCTCAGCAGGGAGTCGGCTCTCCCTCCAACCCTCTTCCCTCTCGTGCTCTCTATCTCTCATTCTCTCTCTCTCAAATAAATAAATAAAAT